>NW_027077912.1:0-7500 GCF_963930625.1 Muntiacus reevesi
AGGCTGTGAGGTCGAGGGACGGGTTCGGGAAAGCAGGCCTGGGGTGCAAGCAATCAGGTAATTTTTTTCCTCAGAGGCACTTGTAGGGAAAGCAAGGAAACACACCGGTTCATCCCTGGAGTGGATTCATTCGAAACCAGTCGGTGGAGGGGGAGTCAGCCAAGGAGATGTCTAGACGTCAGAGTTGGGTCCTGGAGCGGGTTGCCATGTCCTTCTCCAGGAGACCTTCCTGGCCCGGGGATGGAACCCGGGTCTCCTGCGTCGCAGGCAGACTCTAGACCGTGTGAGCCACCGGGGAAGCTGGGTCAGAAATGTTCACCAAGTCCTCTAGCTTCCATCCGCAGGGCTTCAGGCACAGGGCCTTTTGACTTCTCCGTCAGCAGGGCAAGAGAACATGGGGCATGTTTCCCCCCAGATACCGGAGGCCACTCGGCAAACTTCAGGGCCCAGTCCCCCCCGGGTGAGGAGCCACACGCAAGGAAAGGAACAAACACACGTAGCACAGGACCCTCCTATCCAGACGTGTGTGTATCCCCGCTTCACGGAAACATCCTGCGGGCCCCTAAGGAACGTGTGGCAAAATCGCTCTATCGCCAAGGAGATAAGAACCCTCGCTGAGAGCTTCTGGGGTCTGGAAGGACCAGGTAGAGGGAAAAACAGAAACGATTCCATTCTGCTGATAGGGGTAGCGTATGAAGTGACCAAAGTGGATGTCCCCCTCTTTCAAAATTCACATTGTAAACATCGTGTCCTTTCGGTGCTCTGTTTTTGCTTTGTGTGTGGAAAGCAACAGATTGAACGGTAGGTCCTTTTCTTATTTATTTTATTTTTATTTATTTATTTACTTAGCCCGCCCGCCCGCCCGCCCGCCCCTCCGTCTTCTCTCTGTCTCTCTCGCTTTTCATTCAGGTTAGGGAATTAAAAAACAGAACAAAACAAAACAAAGCAAGCAAGCAAGCAAGCAAGCAAGCAAGCAAGCAAGCAAGCAAGCAAGCAAGCAAGCAACAACAACAACAAAAACCCGGTATTTCTGCAGGTCAGGAAGCAACAGTTAGAAGTAGACATGGAACACAACAGAGTGGTTCCAAATAGGGAAAGGAGTCCATCCAGGCTGTAATGTGGTCACCCCCTGCTTATCCAGCTCACATGCTGAGTACACATCATGAGAAACGCTGGGTCGGATGAAGCACAAGCTGGAATCGAGGTTGCCCGGAGAAGTACCAATCCCCTCAGATATGCAAATGACAGCACCCTTATGGCAGAAATGAAGTATGGAGTGGGTTTACAAAGTCGTGTTCGTTTCAGGTTTTCAGATTCTTTTCCCTTAGAGGTTAAAGCAAAGTCACAAGTCTACTCTCCTGGGCTGCGTAGTGGGTGCATGTTTTTTGTGTGTTTTTTTGGTTTCTTTGTTTTGCTTTTTTACTACCTGCCCTGTAAGCACTTTGATGGGTGCTTGTTGATTGTCTGGATGTACCGTTTATATGTGCACGTGTTCAACCGGACCTCCTAAGTTGACAGTCCTGCCACCCCTCCACCACCCCCCCCCACCCCCCCAGATCGATCCTCGCTTCGTCAAGAAGTCGGGCATCCGACCTTTAGCATCCTACTCCTTCCTCATTTCCTCCCACCCCATGGAAGAAGTCACACCTCCAGTTTTTCCATCGGTTCTCTACACCTCGCCTGATGATGGCGGGTGACCTGGAAGACTAACAGATGTGAAGAGTTTTGCAAGAGCCCTGGGTGAAGGAAGGCTCCTAGGATGGGCTCGGGGAAGTGGGTGGCGGGCGTGTCAATCACTAGAGACTGTGGAAGGTATGCCCCAAGTGACGAACACCGTTGCTTTCAGTTGTTGTCGGTTTGCTCGTCTGCAGCGAGGGACGGAAGGAAGGCTTCCACCTTCCACGGAGAAAGCTATATACCTAGCGTACCAAGGAGGTTTGACCACCCCCCGCCCCAGGTTACAGGCACGACAGGTCAGACTGTAGAAATCTTCATGTCAAGGGTGTATTACCAACAGGCAGGCTCATCTTAAAGGCACTCCTGTCCTGTGAAGGTGGAGGGAGGGGCGGGAGGGGCAGAGGGACGATGAGGAAGGGAAGGAGAAAGCGAGGAAGAGGAACACGAACACACACACACAGTGTGTGCGTGTGTGTGTGTGTGTGTGGTGTGGTGTGTCTGTGGCATGCGCATGTGTTGCGTGTGTGGTGTGTGTGGGGGGAGTGTGTTGTATTGTGTATGCTGTGTGGGGGCGTAGTGTGTGTGGGTATGTGTGGGGTGTGTGGGGTGTGCCTCCAGGTGGTGCGAGTGTGAGAGGGGGCGGGCAGAGGGGAGAGACACAGCCAGGCCAAGAACAACACAGAGTGTGTGCATGGGTGTGTGTCTGGCTGTGTCTCTCTGCCCGCCCGCTCTCACACTCGCACCACCCGGAGGTACATCCCCACACATCCCACACTCCCCGCCCCCACAGCCCCCCACCACAATCCCCCCCACACCCGCGCCCCACACCACACACGCAAAGGACAACACAGAGTGTGTGTGTGTGTGTGTGTGTGTGTGTGTGTGTGTGTGTATCTGCCCACGGCACCTGACACCCGCACCAGCGACAGGAACACCCCACACACCCCACGCATACCCCCACACACCGCCCCCGCCCCCGGCGGCCCACTCCCGCACAGAAAGGACAACACAGAGTGAGTGGGTGAGTGGGTGGTGTGAGGCCGGTGTGTGTGGTGTGTGGGGGGCACGCGTGTGGTGTCTGTGGGTATACGTGGGGTGTGTCTGTGGTGTGCACAGGTGTGTTGCGTGTGTGGGGGCGTGTGGTGTGTGTGTGTGCTGGGTACGGGGGCCACGTGGGGCCGTGTGTGTGTGCAGCGTGGGTGTGTAGGGTGCGCCTGTGGGTGCAGGTGGGCAGAGACATGGCACGCAGACTCTAGACCGTGTGAGCCACCGGGGAAGCTGGGTCAGAAATGTTCACCAAGTCCTCTAGCTTCCATCCGCAGGGCTTCAGGCACAGGGCCTTTTGACTTCTCCGTCAGCAGGGCAAGAGAACATGGGGCATGTTTCCCCCCAGATACCGGAGGCCACTCGGCAAACTTCAGGGCCCAGTCCCCCCCGGGTGAGGAGCCACACGCAAGGAAAGGAACAAACACACGTAGCACAGGACCCTCCTATCCAGACGTGTGTGTATCCCCGCTTCACGGAAACATCCTGCGGGCCCCTAAGGAACGTGTGGCAAAATCGCTCTATCGCCAAGGAGATAAGAACCCTCGCTGAGAGCTTCTGGGGTCTGGAAGGACCAGGTAGAGGGAAAAACAGAAACGATTCCATTCTGCTGATAGGGGTAGCGTATGAAGTGACCAAAGTGGATGTCCCCCTCTTTCAAAATTCACATTGTAAACATCGTGTCCTTTCGGTGCTCTGTTTTTGCTTTGTGTGTGTGTGGAAAGCAACAGATTGGACGGTAGGTCCTTTTCTTATTTATTTACTTAGCCCACCCCGTCCCCCGTCCCCCGTCCCCCGTCCCCCGTCCCCCGTCCCCCGTCCCCCGTCTTCTCTCTGTCTCTCTTGCTGTTTCATTCAGGTTAGGTTAGGGAATTAAAAAAAAAAAAAAAAAAAAACACAAAACAAAACGCAAACAAAAAAACCCCGGTATTTCTGCAGGTCAGAAGTAGACATGGAACACAACAGAGTGGTGCCAAATAGGGAAAGGCGTCCATCCAGGCTGTTATGTGGTCACCCTGCTTATCCAGCTCACATGCTGAGTACACATCATGAGAAACGCTGGGTCGGATGAAGAAGCACAAACTGGAATCGAGGTTGCCCGGAGAGGTACCCAATCCCCTCAGATATGCAAATGACAGCACCCTTATGGCAGAAATGAAGTATGGAGTGGGTTTACAAAGTCGTGTTCGTTTCGGGTTTTCAGATTCTTTTCCCCTAGAGGTTAATGCAAAGTCATAAAGTCTACTCTCCTGGGCTGCATATAGTGGGGGTGCTTGTTTTTTGCTTGTTTGTTTTTTACTACCTGCCCTGTAAGCACTCTGATGGGTGCTTGTTTGATTGTTGTCTTGAGGTACCGTTTCTGTGTTGTGCACGTGTTAACCGGACCTTCTAAGTTCACAGTCCTGCCCTTCTTCCCCCCCACCCCCCGCCTCGCTTCGTCAAGAATTCAGGCATCCGACCTTTAGCATCCTACTCCTTCCTCATTTCCTCCCACCCCACGGAAGAAGTCATTCCTCCCGTTTTTCCATGGGTTTTCTGCACCTCGCCTGACGATGGCGGGTGACTGGAAGGACTGACAGACGTGAGGAATGTCGCAAGAGTCTTGGGTGAAGGCTCCCAGGATGGGCTCGGGGAAGTGGGTGGCAGGTCAATCACTAGAGACTGTGGAAGGTATGCCCCAAGTGGCAAACACCGTTGCTTTCAGTTGTTGTCGGTTTGCTCGTCTGCAGCGAGGGACGGGTCAGGCTGTAGAAATCATGCCAAGGGTGTATTAACAACAGGCAGACTCATCTAAAGGCACTCCTGTCCTGTGAAGGTGGAGGGAGTGGAGGGGCAGAGGGACGATGAGGAAGGGAAGGAGAAAGCAAACGAGGAACAGGAACACACACACAGTGGGTGTGGTGGGGTGTGCCGTGGCGTGGCGTGTCTTCGGCACGCGCAGGTGTTGCATGTGCGGGGGGCAGTGTGTTGTGCTGTGGGTGTGTGTGTGGTATGTGGGGGTGGGGTGTGTGTGGGGGGGTGTGCCTCAGGGTGGTGCGAGTGAGACGGGCGGGGCAGAGAGACACAGCCACACACACACCCCCCCACACACTCACGCACGCACCACTCTGTGTTGTCCTTCGCCTGTCTGTGTCTCTGCATAGCCACACACGCCCCACTCGCCCACGCCCGGGCCACACCTCCCCCACCCACCCACCAACCACGGACAACACAGAGTATGTGCGTGTGCGTGTGGGGGGGCAGGGTGTGTGGGGTATGCCTGTGGTGTGTGCCTGAGGGTGCGAGTGTGACAAGGGGCGGGCAGAGACACACCACCCAGGCAGAGGACAACCCCGTCAGAGGGTGTGCGCGCGCGCGCGCGCGCGTGTGTATCTGCCCACGCCCCCTCACACCCGCACCAGTGACAGGCACACCCCACGCATATCTCCCACACACCACACACTCTGCCCCTGCCGCACAGAAAGGACAGCACAGAGGGTGGGTGGGTGGGTGGTCCGGGGCCGCTGTGTGTGGGGGCACGCGTGGGGTGTGTCTGTGGCACGCACCGGTGTGTTGCTCGTGTGGCGTGGGGGGGGGGGCGTGTGGGTGCGCACACTGTGTACGGGTGCCACGTGTGTGTGTGTGGGGGGGGGGTGGGGGGGTGCGCGCGCGGGCAGAGACACACAGTCAGGCAAGGGACAACACAGTCAGAGAGAGAGAGAGAGGGGGAGAGTGTGTGTGTGTGCGTGTGTGTGTAGGGACGGACCGGGGATGCGTGTGGTGTGTGCCTTTGGGTGGTGCGGTCAGAGACAGAGACAGGCCGAAAACAACCAACACGCATGGACATCCTCCTGAACATTTGGCTGGCCTTGTGTTTCTCTGAGCTCATCACCTCCGTTGATCAAGACACCACCCCCATGAAACGTGAATCTGCCACCCTCCTCTCAGACACCATCCAGCCGCTTGTCTTTGGCAGGCAGACCGGGGAGTGTTCCGAGTTGTCGGGCAGGCGGTTGGGTGTCACCAGGCGAGCTTCGATCCTTGCCGTTCTGGCTCTGAACCTGACCGGAGTGAGTGGATCCGGCGTGATCTCTCGTGTCTCTGTTTGAAATTCTTGGCGGGAGAAGGGAGACGGCCCCCCTGCCAAGTGACAAGGCCAAAAAGGAGGAAAAACCCATTCCACTTGAGTTCAAACACCTGCTCTCCCAAATCCAGCAAGTTTCGAAAGCGAGACTTCCACTCCAAACCGCAAAGCCGAACTGGCTAGCCGTCCACCCTCCGCCGTGACCTCTGGCCCAAGGTGCCCCTCCCACACAGCCTCCTTCCACAGCCCGAGGGCATTCAAGAGTCGGCCGGCCCGCCCCGCCAGATCATCTAAAAAAAAGCGACCGACAGGCAGCTGTCCAGAGAGCCGGTCGCAACACGGGAGCACCGGGGGCGACCGGCGGGGACTCATTGCCAGACAGGGTCCGCCCTAGTGCGCATTTCTACGCTCAGTCACCGACGCGGACAGGAGAACGGGACGCGACAACACTTCTTTCTCCAGAACGTCCCTGGGCGAGGTACGACGACCAGACGGCCGGGAGGAGAGCGGGCGGGAGGGAGAAGGATTCTTGACTCCCCACCCACGGGGCAGCAGAAGGCACTCCCATCCGCGGGGGACCGCAGGCCAACATCAGGCGGCGCGAGCACCCGCGCCGAGAAATACCTCGCCATCACCCCCGTCCCTGTCACCACCTTTCAGCATACCAGGAGAAACCCCTTCTGTGACCCCGACGACGGCTCTTTTGGGAAAATCAACGTACAGCAACAGGACATATAAAAGACGCGCACACCCACAGACGCACACACACACGCGCGCGCACACACACACACAGACACACACACACACAGACAGACACAGACACACACACACAGAGACACACACACACACACAGACACACACACGCAGACACACACACACACAGACACAGACACGCACACACACACACAGACAGACACAGACACGCACGCACACACACGCAGACACACACACACAGACACGCGCGCGCGCGCACACACACACACGCGCACGCGCGCACGCGCGCACACACGCGCGCACACACGCGCACACACACGCACACACACGCACACACACACACACACACACACACACACACACACACACACACACACACACACACACACACACACCACCCTTCATGTTGAAAGCACCTCTCCGTATTATGGCAGTGAAACGAAAAGCAAAGGCACACACCCATCACCCACATAACCGCAATGAAAAAACTCCACGCATCTTAAAAAGAAAACGCAAATGCCAGAGAAAGGTTCGTACTGGCGAGTTCAACCGCCGAGGACGGCTCGACTCCGGAAGACAACAACACACAACATCCGATTCATACGAAGCCAAGCAAAGCCGGGCCAGCTGGTCGACCCGCGGCTCCCTCGGCCCGGAGGCCTAAGTGGGGCCCGGGCCGGTGGTCGACCCGGGAGCTCCCTCGGCCCGGAGGCCTAAGTGGGGCCCGGGCCGCTGGTCGACCCGCGGGCTCCCTCGGCCCGGAGGCCTAAGTGGGGCCCGGGCCGCTGGTCGACCCGGGAGCTCCCTCGGCCCGGAGGCCTAAGTGGGGCCCGGGCCGCTGGTCGACCCGCGGGCTCCCTCGGCCCGGAGGCCTAAGTGGGGCCCGGGCCGCTGGTCGACCCGCGGGCTCCCTCGGCCCGGAGGCCTAAGTGGGGCCCGGGCCGCTGGTCGACCCGGGAGCTCCCTCGGCCCGGAGGCCTAAGTGGGGCCCGGGCCGCTGG
>NW_027077912.1:20000-37500 GCF_963930625.1 Muntiacus reevesi
GGGCCGACCAGGCAAAATCGCACCCCAAACCCCCCCCCTTCCCCCTGGGCTCACACCACGGGGCCGGCCGCACGCACACAGCACACGCACAGCCCCCCACTCGCCGGACACCCGGCGGGGCCCAGCGGGGCCCTCCCCCAACTCGGAGGGGGGAGGCGCGGGCCGCAGTAGGCATCAAGCAAGCACACGGCCCCACCGCGGGGCCGGCGCACCCATCACCCCCTCTTCCCACAGAGGGGAAGGGGAGTTTCTGCCCACGTGCTCTGGCAGTCGCCACGGTGGCCACTGCACACTCAGGAGGGGCAGCGGCTGGGGGATCCGGTACCCCAAGGCTCCCTCTTGGATCGCTAGAGAAGGCTTTCTCACCGAGGGCGCGCCGTCCCTCACCCGGTCGTCTCTCCTTCGGGGCCCACGGAGGCACACCAGGAGCCGCCAGTCCTCAACTGGGCGGGAGGGGAAGGGGTCTGCGGTATAGGTAAGCGGACCACCACACAGGGGCGTGTGTGCGGTCAGGGCCGGGGCAGAGCCCGCGCCCCGCAGCCTCCAACGACGGGAGGAGCACACAACGAGGCTTCTCTTACCGCCTCGACCCCCCCCACGGGACACACGCACACCACCGTGGCGGGGACCCGAGGAGGACACAGGGTTAAGGGGAAACACCACCGCTCGGCCTCGGGCACCTGAGGGACGACCTGGAGCACTCCAGGGGCACCACCGAGGGTCCAACGAGGCACGCTCACACACCCATGCGGGGGCGCGCAGCGTGGCAGCGGCACAGCCCTCCCCACCGCGGGGAGGGCCGCTCGCGGGGCACACGCCAGGAAGGCGAAGCAAAGCACATCTGCTGTGTCCGAAGACCCACGGCCCCACTAGACACCCCAGAGCGGGGGACGGGAGACCAAAGGTCAGGGCCGGAGGCCACACCCCAACACCTGCCCTTCCTCACCCTCCCCAAGGGGCAAGAGGGGAAAGACAGGCAAGGGGCCCCGCGGGCAGACCGAGAAGAGCGGACACATTCACTGGGAACGCCCGTCCCTCGTCCGGCACGGCTTAGGCCCGGCCCGGGAGAACACGACCACACCACATCAATCAGTTGAGCCGAATTGGAGCGGGGGGAGGGGGGGGGAAGAGAAGGCACAGGTGAGGACAGTCACCGGAGGGGGCCCAGGGGGCCCGCTTTAAGCCTCACCGGCAACCTCCCCTCCCCGCCCAACCTCACACCTCAGGCGACGGCGGCCAACGACCCCAGGAGGAGAACGCCTGACACGTGTGGCACGGAGCCTAGAGGGCGGGGGTCGTCCCAGCCACCACCGGGTGCCCACAGCGGGGAGCGCAGGGTCAAAGACCCAACACCGCCTCGCCCCACCGCCCTCAGCTCGCCCAGAGACCGGAGGTGGCACCACGAGCTGGGTTCGGTCAGACACAGCACACAGGAGCCGGCGCACAGGCCCAGGCGGGCAGCTGCAGCGGCAAAGGCCGAACCAGGCGCCAGGTGGCGGCCCAAAAGCCCAGAGCCCCGCGTGCATCCAGAGACCCAACGTCTTCAGAGGCAGACACCAAAAGAGACCGTGTCAGCACTTACCTGGTGGCAAAAAAGACCTATTTCGGGCGACAAAATGACAGCAGACGACAGCGGGGCCCATCTACGACTCGCAGGGAGGGACCCCGGAACATTGACGCGGCCACCTGTCCCCAGCACTACCCCATGAACACCAGGCCTGGAGCTCTCGGGGGGGGGGGGGGGGGGGGGGCGCGCGGGGGGCATCTGGTCGACTTGGGGGGGGGGTTGAGGAAATGGGGCCGCGTGGTGGCAAAAGTGGGGGCGCAGACGCCAAGGGAGAGGGAGCTGGCCGCAGACTCCCTCCCCGCTTCGCCCACACAGGTAGGTGTACCGGTCCGTCTCCGAATTGGGATTTGGCTTCGATGTGCGTAAAGAAGAAGAAAGAACCGTCAGCGAGGCGCCTCCAACAAGACGAGCGGGCCCCGACCAGGGACCACGCCCGGGGCCCAGACCGTCCTACACGCGGCACCCAGGACAGCTCGAGCCGGTCCCCACCCATCTCCTGACTGACCGGGATTCAGGGACTTGGGAGAGGCGTGAGAAAAAGTCGCGTCCGACGACCGAGACCCACGAGGGCACGCTGAAGGGTCGAGCGCGCCCTCCCCGGCCACCCGCGGAAGTAGGACCCGGTCCATCCACGTCTCCGGACCTATCGGGACTTTGAGAAAGAAAAGGCATGCGTGCCGGGAGACGCCTCAGGCGACCGGACCCCACCGGGGGACCGCACACGCGCCCGCGCCGGCCGTCCTCTCCGTATCACCCCTCACGACTCCGGCGGGCGGGTCCCCACCTCCGGAGTGCGACGCGGAAAACACCTCGGTCAGAGAGAACCCGAGGGCCCGGACCCAGCCGCGCCCTCCGCCGACCTCCACGCCACAGTCCGGGCCGGTCCCCACCTCCGGAGCGGGGCCGAGGGCGAAGCAAACGCTCCTGAGGGCGACCCGAGGGGTGGCCGGACCGCCGAGTCCGAGTCCAGGAGCTCCGGGCAGGGAAGACCCTCTCCCTGCCCACCGCGGCGGTCCGGCCCAGGTAGGGTCCGGCCGGTCCGTCTCCACGGCCGGAGGGTCACGGGGAGATGCTGGTCGACCCGGCCAGGCCGCCCCAGAGCCCACATCTGGAGCGCCGCGACGGTCACCCTCCCCAGAAACCTAGAGAACCAATCTCCGGCGGCAGCAGGACGTCCCTAGGCCTCGGTGTCACCGGGACTGTCACCGCCAGCGTAGCCGGTTTCTGAGAGCTCTGTCTCGGGCCCGGCAGCTGAGTCACAATCCTCCTGAAAGTCTCGCCGAAGCTCCGGAGGGCGAGGGACAATATATAAGCGGCCGCCAGGTGGCTCCTGACAACCGGCTCGACCGTCCCGAGGACGTGTCGCTGTCGCCGGCCGCCGAGGACGCCACCGCACCGGCCGCCCAAACGCCCGAGCTCGGCCCGGAGCCTCCTCCGCCTCCGAGCCACGCGACGCGACGCGACCCCGGCCGCAGAGGAAGGGAGACGAGCTGGGAACTATCTCCTCAGGAGGCTGCCCCGAAGGAGACGCGCTCCCCCCCCCCCCCCCCACGCGATTCCAGGGTGGAGGGGGCACATTCCACGGAGACGCCGGCGGCGGGGGCTCGGGGGCCGAGAGAGGGGCACCAGTGACATCCCGGGCTCCCCCGGACCCCCTCCCCCCAAAAGAGGGAGTGAGAGAGGGAGGGAGGGAGGGGGGGGAGGGAGGGAGGAGGGGAGGGAGGGACCGACCGGCAAAGCGAAACCAGGCAAGCGCTGCTCAGAGAACAAAGCAGGACTTTCGAAAGCAGACGCAGACACAGACAGACACGCAAGCCCAGGAGCGAGGAAGGAAACGAAGGAGACACTCGGACCCCCAACAAGAGAAAACAAAACTCAACCTGGGTAGAGACCGTGACCAAGTCCAAAGACAACAAACACAGGCATGCCCGGGTGGGTGGGGAAAGTGCCCTTGAGGTCAGGAGAACATGGATTTCAAGATCACTGGCCACAAACACCAGAAAGGCGGGCGGCTGGGCGGTCTGGGGTGGCAGGGCTGCGGGGGTGGGGTTGAGGGGCGCGGTGGGGAGGGCCGAGTCAATAGGGATCCACTAAATAAACCCTGGATTCCATGACAACAGCCAGGTCAATGAATACATAACTTTTTGAAGTAGAACCGAAGAAGCGACATGAAACAAAACCCCCAGGCAGGAAAGTCAAGTTGTAGAACTGCTCTGGCAGCTTAAAAGTCAGAGGGAGGGAGGGAGGGAGGGAGGGGGAGACAGAGAGACAGAGAGAGAGAGAGAGAGAAAGAGACAGAGACAGAGACAGAGACACACAGACAGAGAGAGAGAGAGAGACAGAGACAGAGAGACAGAGAGAGAGAGAGAGACAGAGACAGAGAGAGACAGAGACAGAGACAGAGAGAGAGAGACAAAGGGAGAGGGAGAGGGAGAGAGAGAGCGCGCACATGTGCATATACGCATGTACATATGCATACGGACACATATTCGCACCTATATATACATGCACACATGCGTATAAACAAGTACGTACGAAGGGCATGCATGCTCACGTACACGCATGTGTCTGTGTGTGCACGTATATGCCTGGGCGTTCATAGTGTGCATGTATGCTTGCATGTATATACGTATGCACAGGCATCTATACACATACGTACACGGATATGCACGCACATGAATACACATGCTCATGTGTGCCCATACGCAGATATACGTACCCACACTTAAATAAACACGGGCGTGTAAATGCATATAGATGCGCACGTGTGTGTACGTGTGTGTACGTGTGATGTATACGCACAGGTGTGTAGGTGTGTGTGTGTGTGTGGGTATGTGCAGACACGTACGTGCATGCTTACATACGCACACATATCCGCCTGTGTATATGCACACGTGTATGTACACGTGTATACAGCCATATGTACGCATACCTAGACGTCTACGTATAGCGTATATACGTCCACACAGACGTACGGCTGTATATATGTGTACATATACACACATGTATGTGTAAGTAAGCATACACGCATATACGTATGTCCAGTGTGTGTGTAGAGTGCATATACACAGATTGGTGTGCATAGATGCACACACACGCGTATACGCATATGCATACGCGCGTGTGCATGTGTGTACGCGCGTATGTATACATACACGTACGTATTAGTCAGTGTACATGTACCTATGTGCACACATACGCATGTGTCTGTGTAGATGTCTACATGCGCGCGTGTGTGCATACATACAGGCATAGATATGTACATATATATGTGTGTGTGTGTATATAGAAATATATACAGACCTACACGTACATACACAGGCAGAAACACACATCCGCATCCGTGTGTGTGTGTGTGTATATAGAAATATATACAGACCTACACGTACATACACAGGCAGAAACACACATCCGCATCCGTGTGTGTGTGTGTGTGTGTGTGTGTGTGTGTGTGTGTGTGTGTGTGTGTGTGTCTGCGTGCGCGCGCGCGCCCGCGCGTATACGAGGAAAGCGCAAGCATATATTGCAAAAGGGGACTTTCTGTCCAAAACTGATCAAGGGGTCAGACAGCTGAACCTCCAAAAGAGAAACAATCCCCGATGAGATGAGCGAAGTCGGCAGGAGGCCCGAACAGACACCTTCATTCAAAATAAAGGTAGAACAGACAGACACTCAGAAGCACAAGGTAGAAAACAAATCAATGGCGGGGCTGGGCTGGGCTGGGGCTGCTGGGGGTGGGGGCGGGCTCACGGGAGCACCCCGGGGCGTTTATCTGGACAATGACAACTTGGAGGGGAAAGGCCCAGGAGCTGGACTCGCAATCGCGACAGCAAGTTTGAAACATCAGAAGACAGTGGCTCCTGATCGATGGAATGCGTCTTTCCTGCAGCTGAGAAAAGTGTTGACGGACTCAGAGATCTCAGAGCTCATCACCTGGCACCTCACAGAGAGAGAAACCCCATCACTAGGGAAACGAGTCCTGGGATCCTTCAGGACACTCCACCAAAGATTCCCCATCCGACCCAACCCGGCAACTCCACGGAGTGCCTACGGAGGGGACCAAGAAGATGTGCGCATGTGTATGTGTGTGTGGTATCGACACCTATACCTAGGTAGACATCCGCACAAACAGAATGATAGAACTCTCTGTCTGTGTGCCTACACCTGTATCTATTCAGGTGCGCGTGTGCGCACGCGCATGCAGACACACACACCCACACCACACCCACCCGCCCCCCCCCCCCCCCCACACACACACACACACAAATGGGACTCAACCACCAGAAGGGAATGAAATCTCACAGTCTGCAGGAACTTGGAGAGATCTTTAGAAAGGCTATTATGCTAAATGAAGCACCTCAGATCAGTCATTCCCATGCAGAATCTACCAAAGGATACACCATGAACAGAGCAGAACAAATCAGAAGCAGGCTCATAGATACCATAAAGGAACACATGGGTGGTGGCCAGAGGAGGGAGGGGGTGACACGATGGCGGGGGTGGGTGGGGAGGGGGAGAGAATGAGTGAGTGCCACTGGTGACGGAGACAGACGACGCGGTGCAGCCTTCCACGGATGCAATCAATGAGTCACGGGCACGTCATGACACCAAATGCCATCTGCCGTGACACCAAGTGGTGACGGACAGTCACTCACGAGATGTATCCTGGGGATCGCTGTGCCCTTCCTGCGCTACACTGAAACATCGTCTGCACACCTGAAAAGTAGTGGGGGAACCACAGCCAGCAGCAACAAAAACAAAACAAGGAAGGAAGGGAGGGAGGGAGGGAGGGAGGGAGGGAGGCAGGCAGGCAGGCAGGCAGGCAGGCAGGCAGGCAAAAGAAAACGTTGGAGGAGCAGGAGCAGGAGCAGGAGGAGGAGGAAGAAAAGGACCAAGTGCCTTGAGGGGGAGAGGGAGATAAAGGATCCAAAGAGTGGACAGGACAGGACGGTCAGGTCAGTGCCATAGGGAAACGAAACGAAGCCAAGGAACACATTCCCAAGGGTGGGTGGTTTTGTTCAGCCCCAGATCAAGATGTGGATAGCACAGTGTCCTTCCTCCAGCACACAGGGACACACAGGCCTCGCTTGGCGAGGCAGTTCAGGATAAGCCTGAAAGCTGAAGCTGAAAAAAGAAGCCGTCACGTTCATCCATGGCTGAAAAGTACCATGGCCCTACGACATGACATTCAAAAATCCTACCAAACCACTGAAAGACTCTCTCACTCACTCGCCGTTAAAAATGTAGAGAACAGAAAAGGAGCGAAACGACGGTGGGTGGGTGGGTGGGTGGGTGGATGGATGGATGGATGGATGGATGGATGGATGGATGGATGGATGGATGGATGGGTGGGTGGGTGGGTGGGTGGGTGGGTGGGTGGATGGGTGGATGGGTGGGTGGGTGGGTGGATGGATGGATGGATGGATGGATCGATGGATGGATGGATGGATGGATTTCCATGATAGTCTGATTATGGAACACACTGACAGAAAAGCATCCGATTCACTTCTGTAAAGAATCTGTCTCGCCTTCCCGGCCTGGTGTCTTCCGTCTGTCTGGATGATTCCCTCCCCCACCCCCCACTCCCAGCTTTAAGGTCAGCCTCCAAAACGAAGCCCTGTGTGCTCTCAAGGTCCCGCCGGAACTCTCTCTTCGGAGCGCCCTTCTGAAGGGGAAGGTTTTCACCCATGTCAACGCCCCCGAGACAGCTTCAGCCTGCCCCTCCCCTCCCCCCACCGCCGCCTGCCTCCCTCCCTCCTGCTCCTCTTCCTCTTCCTCCTCCTCTGAACTCTTGAGCTTCTCCTCTCACTGGCCTCTCACCCCACACGGTGGCAGTGTTGGCCTAGGTGTGCTCAGGTGTTTCCTAACCGCATCCAAGTGGACTCCCACTGTTTCTAGGCTGCGTCGTTCTGGGACCATTTCTTCCTGGCCTTTTCCACGGGTGGGGGGAGACCTGGACGGGACGGGCGGGCCCAGGCGGTGTGGGGGTGGGGGTGAGGGAGCGAGTGTGCATGCGGGGGGGAGGGTGGGGGCAGAGAGGAGGAGGAGGAGGAGGCGGCGGCGGCGGCGGCGGCGGCGGGGGTGGGGGGGGGGGGGGAGGAGCACAACTCCCCAGTGCCAGTGCGTGCCTATGGCCTGGAAAACAGATCACACGCCAGGCTAGCTCCGAAAACGGGATCGGTCACGAGACCGGGCACGTGTGTTCTTTGCAGAGTCCCTGCAGATCGAACAGGCAGGGGCAAATTTTGGGCTTCCCGCAGTTAGAACTGTTCAGTCAGAAACAGGCGTCTGAAACACCGGAGTTAGGCTCTCGGTGCGATGTCCACAAGCCGTAGCCATTGAAATGTGTGCACGCTGGAGCCGCCATGCAGAGGGAGATCTCATCCGGCTCCATGTGTTGTTCTTCCAGTGAGTAGGCCGGGATCTCAGGAAGAACAGACATCCAGAGAGTTGAGTGAATCTGACCGTCACGCTTTCAGAATCCAAGTGAACCAGAAAGGAGGTTCACTCACGTGTGAGTTTGTCTTTCCATAGGCTGAATCCTCTCTTTGAGCAGATTAGGGTTCCGAGGGTAACATGGAGCAGAGAGGACAGAGAGTTCCCTTAGGTCCCCTGCTCCTCCCGCAACGGTCTTAGGAACATCCTGCCCCAGAGGAGTGTGCCGGCCACAACCCACCTACGCGGAGACGTCAGTGTCAGTCATCCTCGTCCAGAGTCCCCCGTCTGCCCTCGCCTTCACGCCTGCCTGGCATTGTCCGTTCTATAGGTTTGTATCGAACCTGCCCGGAGCCCAGTGGCATCTTCCCTGATCCGGGATCGATCGAAAACACCCTGTCCCCTTCCTCATCGGCAGGTGGATTCTTAACCACTGGACCACCAGGCAGGGAAGTTCCTTCACAGCCTTCTAAAATCATCTACCCTGAACATGAAATGTTGTCATCCAAATCATTGGACCATCACGACTGAAGTGAAGGAAAATATGTTCATTAAAGAAAGTCTCAACTCCTCAGTGCTTGCCTTAGGACCACAGAGGCATCTCTCTCTCTCTCTCTCTCTCTCTCTCTCTCTCTCTCTCTCTCTCTCTCTCTCTCTCTCTCTCTCTCTCTCTCTCTCTCTCTGCCTCCCTCCCTCTCTCTCTCTCTCTCCCTCTCCCTCTCCCTCTCTCACACACACACACACACACACACACACACACACACGCTCCATAGTCCGAAGGAAACCATCCTCTGTGTTTATCCATCCCACTTGTTGTGGCTGTTGTGCCGTCGCTAGTCAAAGAAGCTGATCTAATGTGGAATCCGATGTCTTCTTCTCTAGGACACTTCAAGAAGCAGCAAGAGTGCCAGTCTGTGAGAACCGAAGGCCAAACCGGCGTGATGTAACCCAGCGATGTGTGTGGTCAGAGGCCCATCTAGATTCGCACTCCAGTTCACGGAGGGGAGCAGTGGGAACAGGAGTGTGGACACTTCCCACTCCCCCAGTGAACATCTGTCCCGTGGAAGGGGTATAGGAACCTCATGACCTGACCCACGTGGTGAACAGTCGCCAAAGACAAAGAATTCCTACAGCCAGACGTTTGCAACCACGAACCCTGTCCCTCCATCTCCTGGCCTTTCAGAATGCTACATGGAACCCTTTCAAGAAGCTTGGGGCAGAGAAAAAGAAAAGCAGCAGCAGCAGCAGCAGCAGCAGCAGCAGCAGCAGCAGCAGCAGCAGCAGCAGCAGCAGCAGCAGCAGCAGCAGCAGCAACAGCAGCAGCAGCAGCTTGGGGCTTGCTTGGAGGTATGGACCCCTGAATTCTCCTCGCTCGACCCTCCCTGCAAGAAAACGTTGTGTGCTTGCCTGCGCCCCACATGCCAACTTTTCGGGGAATCGGGCCTCCCAGGGTGCCCCTGCACCCGGCACCCTGCCTGCGTGCGGCATCCCAAGAGATCCTATGGAGAAACATCTCCGGCCACTCGCATGACATCTGCATCGCTGGCAAGTGACCCTTCAGACCTCCACATAGATACGTGAGCACAAACGCTCCTTCACCATCTGGGACACCTCGTAGGCTGTGTGAGCGCCTCTGGTTCAGCACTCCCTCGACTTGGCTGTGGTTTTGGTTCTGTTCTGCTATGTTCTGTGTTTGCTTTCTGACCCGCGTGGTCTCTCTGGATAGGGCACCCCCAATCAAAGCGAAAATAAGTCGAGTCTGTGTGAATACTGTTCATGCATCAAGCGGGGATATCAACGACCTCTATGTGGATCCATAAAAATGGCCGTGTGGTGTTCAGGAGGATCATTCTGTGTTTTCTGGGTGCACTACTTGCTGTCCATTATTTCACGTGCCTTTTGGGCATGGACACGAAGAAGCAGGGCAGCAATCTGGCATCTCGGCCTAGAGCGGTTTCCCAAGTGACATCTCAGAACAGGGGCTGAGAAGGCCATGGCCACCCCTCCCCGGGCCCCCCTCGGTGGCCGGGGGGTGGGGGTGGGTGTGGGGTTGACGTGGGGGAGACGGGGGGGGGGGGGGGGGGGCCGCGGAGAGGGCGGGGGGGGGTGGTGGTGGTGGTGGTGGTGGTGCAGAGCTGGGCTAGGGGTTGCGGGTGTGCGAGCCGAGGGGACCGGTCCAGGTCCCCCTGAGAAGTGAAAAGTGAAGACAGGTTCTCTCCCGCTGTGAACTTCCTGCCTTCACGCGTGTGAGAGGAGCGGGTTTCTCTCCGATCCACAGCCCTGCATCGTTTTCGCCCTGTTCAAAAAAAAAAAAAAAAAAAACCAGAGAAAAACTTATTTGTTTATCTCGGCTTGTTTTCTGGCCCAAGCCAAAGACCTCTTCGAGAGTGTCCAAAGGATCTGACAGGATGGGAGGGTGCAGGTCAATCCATGTGTCAAGAAGAGATCCAGGGACTCTGTCACAGCTGTGACTCGGGCCTTTTTCAGAAACAGGCCAATTTTGATGACTCCCTGGACAAGGGAGTCACCCCAGAAGTTTCCCTGAGGGGACCGAGTTGCAGGAGTCGGGGGCGTGGCCCCGCCGCCGCCGCCAGAGGGCCTCCTCAGTCAGGCAGGCAGGCCGGCCGGCAGGCAGGCAGGCAGGCAGGCAGGGGCTATTGTCTGTGGGCCCCACCCCCACCCTCCCCCAGCAGGGCCTCGTCAGATAGCTTCATTCAAATGCAGAAAGCTTTCCAGTCAAGCCAGAGCCTTTGACTTTGCCTCGAGCTTCTCTCTATTGAATGGTGATCCGCCCCACCCCCATTTCTCCATTTCTGCACTTTGAGGCTGCCCCTTGGGCACCGCGCGGAGGAAGGGGGCTGGGGGTGGGGGGTGGGGCGGGAGGCCGAAGGACAACCTCGCCTTGCGTCAGGCCAAAGGAGTCTCTCCCTTTTCGTAACCCAGGAACCCCCACTCGTGCATGTGAGGATCACGGACGGACGTCGAAGCAGCCACCATCACTTGACATCTTCCTCCGTGGAAGGAGGTTTTCATTCCTGCCTGCCTTCAGAGAGACAGAGAAGGAGGGAGGGGCGGAGCGTTCCTCTGGCGCTGGCCGGTTCTTGGTTCTTAAGTCACTTGAGTCCAAAACACTCCACAGGGCATGGGGGTTCATGTGAGGTGGGGTGGAGTGGGGTGGGGTGGGGTGGGGTCGGCGGCCTGCTCCGGACCCCAAGCAGTTCCCTCCTCTGACACTTCCCTGAAACCCATGAAAAGCTGAACTGGTGACTGTGTGTGTGAGTGCATGCATGTATGCGTGTACGTGAGAAACGGCGCGTGTGCGTGTGCATGGACCTGAGAGAGAAGCCCCCCTCCCCCCCAATAAAAGGGGGGGGGAGAAAGGGGGGAACAACAACAACAACAACAACAACAACAACAACAACAACAACAACAACAACAACAAAATCCAGAAGGAAAGAAGGAAGGAACGAGGGAAGGACCAAATAGGTTAGTTAGTACGGGCCTCCATGTCGTGGAAAGAGTTTCTGAGCACAGATCCTCCGTTCAGTGAAACAGTTATCGTATCTCCTCTCAGGAGGCTGTGAGGTCGAGGGACGGGTTCGGGAAAGCAGGCCTGGGGTGCAAGCAATCAGGTAATTTTTTTCCTCAGAGGCACTTGTAGGGAAAGCAAGGAAACACACCGGTTCATCCCTGGAGTGGATTCATTCGAAACCAGTCGGTGGAGGGGGAGTCAGCCAAGGAGATGTCTAGACGTCAGAGTTGGGTCCTGGAGCGGGTTGCCATGTCCTTCTCCAGGAGACCTTCCTGGCCCGGGGATGGAACCCGGGTCTCCTGCGTCGCAGGCAGACTCTAGACCGTGTGAGCCACCGGGGAAGCTGGGTCAGAAATGTTCACCAAGTCCTCTAGCTTCCATCCGCAGGGCTTCAGGCACAGGGCCTTTTGACTTCTCCGTCAGCAGGGCAAGAGAACATGGGGCATGTTTCCCCCCAGATACCGGAGGCCACTCGGCAAACTTCAGGGCCCAGTCCCCCCCGGGTGAGGAGCCACACGCAAGGAAAGGAACAAACACACGTAGCACAGGACCCTCCTATCCAGACGTGTGTGTATCCCCGCTTCACGGAAACATCCTGCGGGCCCCTAAGGAACGTGTGGCAAAATCGCTCTATCGCCAAGGAGATAAGAACCCTCGCTGAGAGCTTCTGGGGTCTGGAAGGACCAGGTAGAGGGAAAAACAGAAACGATTCCATTCTGCTGATAGGGGTAGCGTATGAAGTGACCAAAGTGGATGTCCCCCTCTTTCAAAATTCACATTGTAAACATCGTGTCCTTTCGGTGCTCTGTTTTTGCTTTGTGTGTGGAAAGCAACAGATTGAACGGTAGGTCCTTTTCTTATTTATTTTATTTTTATTTATTTATTTACTTAGCCCGCCCGCCCGCCCGCCCGCCCCTCCGTCTTCTCTCTGTCTCTCTCGCTTTTCATTCAGGTTAGGGAATTAAAAAACAGAACAAAACAAAACAAAGCAAGCAAGCAAGCAAGCAAGCAAGCAAGCAAGCAAGCAAGCAAGCAAGCAAGCAAGCAAACAACAACAACAAAAACCCGGTATTTCTGCAGGTCAGGAAGCAACAGTTAGAAGTAGACATGGAACACAACAGAGTGGTTCCAAATAGGGAAAGGAGTCCATCCAGGCTGTAATGTGGTCACCCCCTGCTTATCCAGCTCACATGCTGAGTACACATCATGAGAAACGCTGGGTCGGATGAAGCACAAGCTGGAATCGAGGTTGCCCGGAGAAGTACCAATCCCCTCAGATATGCAAATGACAGCACCCTTATGGCAGAAATGAAGTATGGAGTGGGTTTACAAAGTCGTGTTCGTTTCAGGTTTTCAGATTCTTTTCCCTTAGAGGTTAAAGCAAAGTCACAAGTCTACTCTCCTGGGCTGCGTAGTGGGTGCATGTTTTTTGTGTGTTTTTTTGGTTTCTTTGTTTTGCTTTTTTACTACCTGCCCTGTAAGCACTTTGATGGGTGCTTGTTGATTGTCTGGATGTACCGTTTATATGTGCACGTGTTCAACCGGACCTCCTAAGTTGACAGTCCTGCCACCCCTCCACCACCCCCCCCCACCCCCCCAGATCGATCCTCGCTTCGTCAAGAAGTCGGGCATCCGACCTTTAGCATCCTACTCCTTCCTCATTTCCTCCCACCCCATGGAAGAAGTCACACCTCCAGTTTTTCCATCGGTTCTCTACACCTCGCCTGATGATGGCGGGTGACCTGGAAGACTAACAGATGTGAAGAGTTTTGCAAGAGCCCTGGGTGAAGGAAGGCTCCTAGGATGGGCTCGGGGAAGTGGGTGGCGGGCGTGTCAATCACTAGAGACTGTGGAAGGTATGCCCCAAGTGACGAACACCGTTGCTTTCAGTTGTTGTCGGTTTGCTCGTCTGCAGCGAGGGACGGAAGGAAGGCTTCCACCTTCCACGGAGAAAGCTATATACCTAGCGTACCAAGGAGGTTTGACCACCCCCCGCCCCAGGTTACAGGCACGACAGGTCAGACTGTAGAAATCTTCATGTCAAGGGTGTATTACCAACAGGCAGGCTCATCTTAAAGGCACTCCTGTCCTGTGAAGGTGGAGGGAGGGGCGGGAGGGGCAGAGGGACGATGAGGAAGGGAAGGAGAAAGCGAGGAAGAGGAACACGAACACACACACACAGTGTGTGCGTGTGTGTGTGTGTGTGTGGTGTGGTGTGTCTGTGGCATGCGCATGTGTTGCGTGTGTGGTGTGTGTGGGGGGAGTGTGTTGTATTGTGTATGCTGTGTGGGGGCGTAGTGTGTGTGGGTATGTGTGGGGTGTGTGGGGTGTGCCTCCAGGTGGTGCGAGTGTGAGAGGGGGCGGGCAGAGGGGAGAGACACAGCCAGGCCAAGAACAACACAGAGTGTGTGCATGGGTGTGTGTCTGGCTGTGTCTCTCTGCCCGCCCGCTCTCACACTCGCACCACCCGGAGGTACATCCCCACACATCCCACACTCCCCGCCCCCACAGCCCCCCACCACAATCCCCCCCACACCCGCGCCCCACACCACACACGCAAAGGACAACACAGAGTGTGTGTGTGTGTGTGTGTGTGTGTGTGTGTGTGTGTGTATCTGCCCACGGCACCTGACACCCGCACCAGCGACAGGAACACCCCACACACCCCACGCATACCCCCACACACCGCCCCCGCCCCCGGCGGCCCACTCCCGCACAGAAAGGACAACACAGAGTGAGTGGGTGAGTGGGTGGTGTGAGGCCGGTGTGTGTGGTGTGTGGGGGGCACGCGTGTGGTGTCTGTGGGTATACGTGGGGTGTGTCTGTGGTGTGCACAGGTGTGTTGCGTGTGTGGGGGCGTGTGGTGTGTGTGTGTGCTGGGTACGGGGGCCACGTGGGGCCGTGTGTGTGTGCAGCGTGGGTGTGTAGGGTGCGCCTGTGGGTGCAGGTGGGCAGAGACATGGCACGCAGACTCTAGACCGTGTGAGCCACCGGGGAAGCTGGGTCAGAAATGTTCACCAAGTCCTCTAGCTTCCATCCGCAGGGCTTCAGGCACAGGGCCTTTTGACTTCTCCGTCAGCAGGGCAAGAGAACATGGGGCATGTTTCCCCCCAGATACCGGAGGCCACTCGGCAAACTTCAGGGCCCAGTCCCCCCCGGGTGAGGAGCCACACGCAAGGAAAGGAACAAACACACGTAGCACAGGACCCTCCTATCCAGACGTGTGTGTATCCCCGCTTCACGGAAACATCCTGCGGGCCCCTAAGGAACGTGTGGCAAAATCGCTCTATCGCCAAGGAGATAAGAACCCTCGCTGAGAGCTTCTGGGGTCTGGAAGGACCAGGTAGAGGGAAAAACAGAAACGATTCCATTCTGCTGATAGGGGTAGCGTATGAAGTGACCAAAGTGGATGTCCCCCTCTTTCAAAATTCACATTGTAAACATCGTGTCCTTTCGGTGCTCTGTTTTTGCTTTGTGTGTGTGTGGAAAGCAACAGATTGGACGGTAGGTCCTTTTCTTATTTATTTACTTAGCCCACCCCGTCCCCCGTCCCCCGTCCCCCGTCCCCCGTCCCCCGTCCCCCGTCCCCCGTCTTCTCTCTGTCTCTCTTGCTGTTTCATTCAGGTTAGGTTAGGGAATTAAAAAAAAAAAAAAAAAAAAACACAAAACAAAACGCAAACAAAAAAACCCCGGTATTTCTGCAGGTCAGAAGTAGACATGGAACACAACAGAGTGGTGCCAAATAGGGAAAGGCGTCCATCCAGGCTGTTATGTGGTCACCCTGCTTATCCAGCTCACATGCTGAGTACACATCATGAGAAACGCTGGGTCGGATGAAGAAGCACAAACTGGAATCGAGGTTGCCCGGAGAGGTACCCAATCCCCTCAGATATGCAAATGACAGCACCCTTATGGCAGAAATGAAGTATGGAGTGGGTTTACAAAGTCGTGTTCGTTTCGGGTTTTCAGATTCTTTTCCCCTAGAGGTTAATGCAAAGTCATAAAGTCTACTCTCCTGGGCTGCATATAGTGGGGGTGCTTGTTTTTTGCTTGTTTGTTTTTTACTACCTGCCCTGTAAGCACTCTGATGGGTGCTTGTTTGATTGTTGTCTTGAGGTACCGTTTCTGTGTTGTGCACGTGTTAACCGGACCTTCTAAGTTCACAGTCCTGCCCTTCTTCCCCCCCACCCCCCGCCTCGCTTCGTCAAGAATTCAGGCATCCGACCTTTAGCATCCTACTCCTTCCTCATTTCCTCCCACCCCACGGAAGAAGTCATTCCTCCCGTTTTTCCATGGGTTTTCTGCACCTCGCCTGACGATGGCGGGTGACTGGAAGGACTGACAGACGTGAGGAATGTCGCAAGAGTCTTGGGTGAAGGCTCCCAGGATGGGCTCGGGGAAGTGGGTGGCAGGTCAATCACTAGAGACTGTGGAAGGTATGCCCCAAGTGGCAAACACCGTTGCTTTCAGTTGTTGTCGGTTTGCTCGTCTGCAGCGAGGGACGGGTCAGGCTGTAGAAATCATGCCAAGGGTGTATTAACAACAGGCAGACTCATCTAAAGGCACTCCTGTCCTGTGAAGGTGGAGGGAGTGGAGGGGCAGAGGGACGATGAGGAAGGGAAGGAGAAAGCAAACGAGGAACAGGAACACACACACAGTGGGTGTGGTGGGGTGTGCCGTGGCGTGGCGTGTCTTCGGCACGCGCAGGTGTTGCATGTGCGGGGGGCAGTGTGTTGTGCTGTGGGTGTGTGTGTGGTATGTGGGGGTGGGGTGTGTGTGGGGGGGTGTGCCTCAGGGTGGTGCGAGTGAGACGGGCGGGGCAGAGAGACACAGCCACACACACACCCCCCCACACACTCACGCACGCACCACTCTGTGTTGTCCTTCGCCTGTCTGTGTCTCTGCATAGCCACACACGCCCCACTCGCCCACGCCCGGGCCACACCTCCCCCACCCACCCACCAACCACGGACAACACAGAGTATGTGCGTGTGCGTGTGGGGGGGCAGGGTGTGTGGGGTATGCCTGTGGTGTGTGCCTGAGGGTGCGAGTGTGACAAGGGGCGGGCAGAGACACACCACCCAGGCAGAGGACAACCCCGTCAGAGGGTGTGCGCGCGCGCGCGCGCGCGTGTGTATCTGCCCACGCCCCCTCACACCCGCACCAGTGACAGGCACACCCCACGCATATCTCCCACACACCACACACTCTGCCCCTGCCGCACAGAAAGGACAGCACAGAGGGTGGGTGGGTGGGTGGTCCGGGGCCGCTGTGTGTGGGGGCACGCGTGGGGTGTGTCTGTGGCACGCACCGGTGTGTTGCTCGTGTGGCGTGGGGGGGGGGGCGTGTGGGTGCGCACACTGTGTACGGGTGCCACGTGTGTGTGTGTGGGGGGGGGGTGGGGGGGTGCGCGCGCGGGCAGAGACACACAGTCAGGCAAGGGACAACACAGTCAGAGAGAGAGAGAGAGGGGGAGAGTGTGTGTGTGTGCGTGTGTGTGTAGGGACGGACCGGGGATGCGTGTGGTGTGTGCCTTTGGGTGGTGCGGTCAGAGACAGAGACAGGCCGAAAACAACCAACACGCATGGACATCCTCCTGAACATTTGGCTGGCCTTGTGTTTCTCTGAGCTCATCACCTCCGTTGATCAAGACACCACCCCCATGAAACGTGAATCTGCCACCCTCCTCTCAGACACCATCCAGCCGCTTGTCTTTGGCAGGCAGACCGGGGAGTGTTCCGAGTTGTCGGGCAGGCGGTTGGGTGTCACCAGGCGAGCTTCGATCCTTGCCGTTCTGGCTCTGAACCTGACCGGAGTGAGTGGATCCGGCGTGATCTCTCGTGTCTCTGTTTGAAATTCTTGGCGGGAGAAGGGAGACGGCCCCCCTGCCAAGTGACAAGGCCAAAAAGGAGGAAAAACCCATTCCACTTGAGTTCAAACACCTGCTCTCCCAAATCCAGCAAGTT
>NW_027077912.1:50000-67500 GCF_963930625.1 Muntiacus reevesi
AGATGGGGAGCGGACCGAGGCGGGCGGGCGGGCGGACGGAGAGGGGCACCGACGGGGTGCGGCCACACGTGACACCAACGCCACGGAACCGGCGGTGGAGGCGGGGGTGGGCCGCGCGCCACCGCGAGGGGGGATGGCTCGAAACGACCCGGGGGGGTGGGGGGAGGCGAGTCTGCCGCCAGGGCGCACCGCGGGATCTCACCGCCAGAGGCCTCCCAGCACAGGGGCGGTCCCGGGGCACACACCCAGAACGACAGACTGGCCTCTCCCGGCCACACACACACACTCACCCAACCCCCGCGGGGGGGGGATGGGGGCGCACCCCCTTCACGGGGCCTCACGCCCACCGCCACCCTACACCCGGAGCCGCGGCCGGCCCGGGAGAACGCTCTCCCGCCGCGTACCGGCGTCCCCCAACAGCCCTCACGCGCGCAACCCTGCTGTGCGCCAAAGGGGCTTTCCCCTGCCCCGCCCCTCCTCTCAGGGCTCCGAGGGCACTGCTCCACCCGGGGACGCCACCGGCCGACAGTGGCCGGGAGACGACACCCACGTGAGGCGAGGCCAGCTCGGTCCCACACCGCGGGGAACGGGGGCGGAAGGGGACACAGGCGGTCACACGCGCGGGGCGAGGAGGAAGGCCGGCAGCGGTGGGGAGGGGCCGGCAAGCACGCGCAGCAGGGGCCACGGGACGGGGGCGAGGGCGCCGCCCGGGGACCAGAAAACACCGGGACACAGCCGGGCCACCAGGAAAACCAGCGCAGGATCCCACCGCCACCCACACAAGAGGGCGGTCCCGCGACGCCTGGGACGCCGGCCATTCCTGGCCATCCCTGGAGCGGGCCCCACACCCCGGCCCCGCCGCCAGGGCCGGCGTACCGTCCAAACCCGTCTTTTTCTTCCATCCATCCGTCCGTCCGTCCTCCACAGATCCGTGTCTTCCATCAAAAGTCTGACCCCGAGGCTCAACATCCTGGGGACACGCTCTCGAGCGAGGGCGGCCCAGACCGGGCCCACAACACTGCCACCGGCTGCGGCTCGGGGCGAGGGCAGGCACGACAGGCTCCTCATCCTCCTCACCACGGCTGCGGGGCTGGGGGAGCCGGGGCCGACCAGGCAAAATCGCACCCCAAACCCCCCCCCTTCCCCCTGGGCTCACACCACGGGGCCGGCCGCACGCACACAGCACACGCACAGCCCCCCACTCGCCGGACACCCGGCGGGGCCCAGCGGGGCCCTCCCCCAACTCGGAGGGGGGAGGCGCGGGCCGCAGTAGGCATCAAGCAAGCACACGGCCCCACCGCGGGGCCGGCGCACCCATCACCCCCTCTTCCCACAGAGGGGAAGGGGAGTTTCTGCCCACGTGCTCTGGCAGTCGCCACGGTGGCCACTGCACACTCAGGAGGGGCAGCGGCTGGGGGATCCGGTACCCCAAGGCTCCCTCTTGGATCGCTAGAGAAGGCTTTCTCACCGAGGGCGCGCCGTCCCTCACCCGGTCGTCTCTCCTTCGGGGCCCACGGAGGCACACCAGGAGCCGCCAGTCCTCAACTGGGCGGGAGGGGAAGGGGTCTGCGGTATAGGTAAGCGGACCACCACACAGGGGCGTGTGTGCGGTCAGGGCCGGGGCAGAGCCCGCGCCCCGCAGCCTCCAACGACGGGAGGAGCACACAACGAGGCTTCTCTTACCGCCTCGACCCCCCCCACGGGACACACGCACACCACCGTGGCGGGGACCCGAGGAGGACACAGGGTTAAGGGGAAACACCACCGCTCGGCCTCGGGCACCTGAGGGACGACCTGGAGCACTCCAGGGGCACCACCGAGGGTCCAACGAGGCACGCTCACACACCCATGCGGGGGCGCGCAGCGTGGCAGCGGCACAGCCCTCCCCACCGCGGGGAGGGCCGCTCGCGGGGCACACGCCAGGAAGGCGAAGCAAAGCACATCTGCTGTGTCCGAAGACCCACGGCCCCACTAGACACCCCAGAGCGGGGGACGGGAGACCAAAGGTCAGGGCCGGAGGCCACACCCCAACACCTGCCCTTCCTCACCCTCCCCAAGGGGCAAGAGGGGAAAGACAGGCAAGGGGCCCCGCGGGCAGACCGAGAAGAGCGGACACATTCACTGGGAACGCCCGTCCCTCGTCCGGCACGGCTTAGGCCCGGCCCGGGAGAACACGACCACACCACATCAATCAGTTGAGCCGAATTGGAGCGGGGGGAGGGGGGGGGAAGAGAAGGCACAGGTGAGGACAGTCACCGGAGGGGGCCCAGGGGGCCCGCTTTAAGCCTCACCGGCAACCTCCCCTCCCCGCCCAACCTCACACCTCAGGCGACGGCGGCCAACGACCCCAGGAGGAGAACGCCTGACACGTGTGGCACGGAGCCTAGAGGGCGGGGGTCGTCCCAGCCACCACCGGGTGCCCACAGCGGGGAGCGCAGGGTCAAAGACCCAACACCGCCTCGCCCCAC
The DNA here is from genome assembly GCF_963930625.1 of Muntiacus reevesi. NCBI lineage: Eukaryota > Metazoa > Chordata > Mammalia > Artiodactyla > Cervidae > Muntiacus > Muntiacus reevesi. Next base: position 52,469 of record NW_027077912.1, read on the forward strand.
CGCCCTCAGCTCGCCCAGAGACCGGAGGTGGCACCACGAGCTGGGTTCGGTCAGACACAGCACACAGGAGCCGGCGCACAGGCCCAGGCGGGCAGCTGCAGCGGCAAAGGCCGAACCAGGCGCCAGGTGGCGGCCCAAAAGCCCAGAGCCCCGCGTGCATCCAGAGACCCAACGTCTTCAGAGGCAGACACCAAAAGAGACCGTGTCAGCACTTACCTGGTGGCAAAAAAGACCTATTTCGGGCGACAAAATGACAGCAGACGACAGCGGGGCCCATCTACGACTCGCAGGGAGGGACCCCGGAACATTGACGCGGCCACCTGTCCCCAGCACTACCCCATGAACACCAGGCCTGGAGCTCTCGGGGGGGGGGGGGGGGGGGGGGGCGCGCGGGGGGCATCTGGTCGACTTGGGGGGGGGGTTGAGGAAATGGGGCCGCGTGGTGGCAAAAGTGGGGGCGCAGACGCCAAGGGAGAGGGAGCTGGCCGCAGACTCCCTCCCCGCTTCGCCCACACAGGTAGGTGTACCGGTCCGTCTCCGAATTGGGATTTGGCTTCGATGTGCGTAAAGAAGAAGAAAGAACCGTCAGCGAGGCGCCTCCAACAAGACGAGCGGGCCCCGACCAGGGACCACGCCCGGGGCCCAGACCGTCCTACACGCGGCACCCAGGACAGCTCGAGCCGGTCCCCACCCATCTCCTGACTGACCGGGATTCAGGGACTTGGGAGAGGCGTGAGAAAAAGTCGCGTCCGACGACCGAGACCCACGAGGGCACGCTGAAGGGTCGAGCGCGCCCTCCCCGGCCACCCGCGGAAGTAGGACCCGGTCCATCCACGTCTCCGGACCTATCGGGACTTTGAGAAAGAAAAGGCATGCGTGCCGGGAGACGCCTCAGGCGACCGGACCCCACCGGGGGACCGCACACGCGCCCGCGCCGGCCGTCCTCTCCGTATCACCCCTCACGACTCCGGCGGGCGGGTCCCCACCTCCGGAGTGCGACGCGGAAAACACCTCGGTCAGAGAGAACCCGAGGGCCCGGACCCAGCCGCGCCCTCCGCCGACCTCCACGCCACAGTCCGGGCCGGTCCCCACCTCCGGAGCGGGGCCGAGGGCGAAGCAAACGCTCCTGAGGGCGACCCGAGGGGTGGCCGGACCGCCGAGTCCGAGTCCAGGAGCTCCGGGCAGGGAAGACCCTCTCCCTGCCCACCGCGGCGGTCCGGCCCAGGTAGGGTCCGGCCGGTCCGTCTCCACGGCCGGAGGGTCACGGGGAGATGCTGGTCGACCCGGCCAGGCCGCCCCAGAGCCCACATCTGGAGCGCCGCGACGGTCACCCTCCCCAGAAACCTAGAGAACCAATCTCCGGCGGCAGCAGGACGTCCCTAGGCCTCGGTGTCACCGGGACTGTCACCGCCAGCGTAGCCGGTTTCTGAGAGCTCTGTCTCGGGCCCGGCAGCTGAGTCACAATCCTCCTGAAAGTCTCGCCGAAGCTCCGGAGGGCGAGGGACAATATATAAGCGGCCGCCAGGTGGCTCCTGACAACCGGCTCGACCGTCCCGAGGACGTGTCGCTGTCGCCGGCCGCCGAGGACGCCACCGCACCGGCCGCCCAAACGCCCGAGCTCGGCCCGGAGCCTCCTCCGCCTCCGAGCCACGCGACGCGACGCGACCCCGGCCGCAGAGGAAGGGAGACGAGCTGGGAACTATCTCCTCAGGAGGCTGCCCCGAAGGAGACGCGCTCCCCCCCCCCCCCCCCACGCGATTCCAGGGTGGAGGGGGCACATTCCACGGAGACGCCGGCGGCGGGGGCTCGGGGGCCGAGAGAGGGGCACCAGTGACATCCCGGGCTCCCCCGGACCCCCTCCCCCCAAAAGAGGGAGTGAGAGAGGGAGGGAGGGAGGGGGGGGAGGGAGGGAGGAGGGGAGGGAGGGACCGACCGGCAAAGCGAAACCAGGCAAGCGCTGCTCAGAGAACAAAGCAGGACTTTCGAAAGCAGACGCAGACACAGACAGACACGCAAGCCCAGGAGCGAGGAAGGAAACGAAGGAGACACTCGGACCCCCAACAAGAGAAAACAAAACTCAACCTGGGTAGAGACCGTGACCAAGTCCAAAGACAACAAACACAGGCATGCCCGGGTGGGTGGGGAAAGTGCCCTTGAGGTCAGGAGAACATGGATTTCAAGATCACTGGCCACAAACACCAGAAAGGCGGGCGGCTGGGCGGTCTGGGGTGGCAGGGCTGCGGGGGTGGGGTTGAGGGGCGCGGTGGGGAGGGCCGAGTCAATAGGGATCCACTAAATAAACCCTGGATTCCATGACAACAGCCAGGTCAATGAATACATAACTTTTTGAAGTAGAACCGAAGAAGCGACATGAAACAAAACCCCCAGGCAGGAAAGTCAAGTTGTAGAACTGCTCTGGCAGCTTAAAAGTCAGAGGGAGGGAGGGAGGGAGGGAGGGGGAGACAGAGAGACAGAGAGAGAGAGAGAGAGAAAGAGACAGAGACAGAGACAGAGACACACAGACAGAGAGAGAGAGAGAGACAGAGACAGAGAGACAGAGAGAGAGAGAGAGACAGAGACAGAGAGAGACAGAGACAGAGACAGAGAGAGAGAGACAAAGGGAGAGGGAGAGGGAGAGAGAGAGCGCGCACATGTGCATATACGCATGTACATATGCATACGGACACATATTCGCACCTATATATACATGCACACATGCGTATAAACAAGTACGTACGAAGGGCATGCATGCTCACGTACACGCATGTGTCTGTGTGTGCACGTATATGCCTGGGCGTTCATAGTGTGCATGTATGCTTGCATGTATATACGTATGCACAGGCATCTATACACATACGTACACGGATATGCACGCACATGAATACACATGCTCATGTGTGCCCATACGCAGATATACGTACCCACACTTAAATAAACACGGGCGTGTAAATGCATATAGATGCGCACGTGTGTGTACGTGTGTGTACGTGTGATGTATACGCACAGGTGTGTAGGTGTGTGTGTGTGTGTGGGTATGTGCAGACACGTACGTGCATGCTTACATACGCACACATATCCGCCTGTGTATATGCACACGTGTATGTACACGTGTATACAGCCATATGTACGCATACCTAGACGTCTACGTATAGCGTATATACGTCCACACAGACGTACGGCTGTATATATGTGTACATATACACACATGTATGTGTAAGTAAGCATACACGCATATACGTATGTCCAGTGTGTGTGTAGAGTGCATATACACAGATTGGTGTGCATAGATGCACACACACGCGTATACGCATATGCATACGCGCGTGTGCATGTGTGTACGCGCGTATGTATACATACACGTACGTATTAGTCAGTGTACATGTACCTATGTGCACACATACGCATGTGTCTGTGTAGATGTCTACATGCGCGCGTGTGTGCATACATACAGGCATAGATATGTACATATATATGTGTGTGTGTGTATATAGAAATATATACAGACCTACACGTACATACACAGGCAGAAACACACATCCGCATCCGTGTGTGTGTGTGTGTATATAGAAATATATACAGACCTACACGTACATACACAGGCAGAAACACACATCCGCATCCGTGTGTGTGTGTGTGTGTGTGTGTGTGTGTGTGTGTGTGTGTGTGTGTGTGTGTCTGCGTGCGCGCGCGCGCCCGCGCGTATACGAGGAAAGCGCAAGCATATATTGCAAAAGGGGACTTTCTGTCCAAAACTGATCAAGGGGTCAGACAGCTGAACCTCCAAAAGAGAAACAATCCCCGATGAGATGAGCGAAGTCGGCAGGAGGCCCGAACAGACACCTTCATTCAAAATAAAGGTAGAACAGACAGACACTCAGAAGCACAAGGTAGAAAACAAATCAATGGCGGGGCTGGGCTGGGCTGGGGCTGCTGGGGGTGGGGGCGGGCTCACGGGAGCACCCCGGGGCGTTTATCTGGACAATGACAACTTGGAGGGGAAAGGCCCAGGAGCTGGACTCGCAATCGCGACAGCAAGTTTGAAACATCAGAAGACAGTGGCTCCTGATCGATGGAATGCGTCTTTCCTGCAGCTGAGAAAAGTGTTGACGGACTCAGAGATCTCAGAGCTCATCACCTGGCACCTCACAGAGAGAGAAACCCCATCACTAGGGAAACGAGTCCTGGGATCCTTCAGGACACTCCACCAAAGATTCCCCATCCGACCCAACCCGGCAACTCCACGGAGTGCCTACGGAGGGGACCAAGAAGATGTGCGCATGTGTATGTGTGTGTGGTATCGACACCTATACCTAGGTAGACATCCGCACAAACAGAATGATAGAACTCTCTGTCTGTGTGCCTACACCTGTATCTATTCAGGTGCGCGTGTGCGCACGCGCATGCAGACACACACACCCACACCACACCCACCCGCCCCCCCCCCCCCCCCACACACACACACACACAAATGGGACTCAACCACCAGAAGGGAATGAAATCTCACAGTCTGCAGGAACTTGGAGAGATCTTTAGAAAGGCTATTATGCTAAATGAAGCACCTCAGATCAGTCATTCCCATGCAGAATCTACCAAAGGATACACCATGAACAGAGCAGAACAAATCAGAAGCAGGCTCATAGATACCATAAAGGAACACATGGGTGGTGGCCAGAGGAGGGAGGGGGTGACACGATGGCGGGGGTGGGTGGGGAGGGGGAGAGAATGAGTGAGTGCCACTGGTGACGGAGACAGACGACGCGGTGCAGCCTTCCACGGATGCAATCAATGAGTCACGGGCACGTCATGACACCAAATGCCATCTGCCGTGACACCAAGTGGTGACGGACAGTCACTCACGAGATGTATCCTGGGGATCGCTGTGCCCTTCCTGCGCTACACTGAAACATCGTCTGCACACCTGAAAAGTAGTGGGGGAACCACAGCCAGCAGCAACAAAAACAAAACAAGGAAGGAAGGGAGGGAGGGAGGGAGGGAGGGAGGGAGGCAGGCAGGCAGGCAGGCAGGCAGGCAGGCAGGCAAAAGAAAACGTTGGAGGAGCAGGAGCAGGAGCAGGAGGAGGAGGAAGAAAAGGACCAAGTGCCTTGAGGGGGAGAGGGAGATAAAGGATCCAAAGAGTGGACAGGACAGGACGGTCAGGTCAGTGCCATAGGGAAACGAAACGAAGCCAAGGAACACATTCCCAAGGGTGGGTGGTTTTGTTCAGCCCCAGATCAAGATGTGGATAGCACAGTGTCCTTCCTCCAGCACACAGGGACACACAGGCCTCGCTTGGCGAGGCAGTTCAGGATAAGCCTGAAAGCTGAAGCTGAAAAAAGAAGCCGTCACGTTCATCCATGGCTGAAAAGTACCATGGCCCTACGACATGACATTCAAAAATCCTACCAAACCACTGAAAGACTCTCTCACTCACTCGCCGTTAAAAATGTAGAGAACAGAAAAGGAGCGAAACGACGGTGGGTGGGTGGGTGGGTGGGTGGATGGATGGATGGATGGATGGATGGATGGATGGATGGATGGATGGATGGATGGGTGGGTGGGTGGGTGGGTGGGTGGGTGGGTGGATGGGTGGATGGGTGGGTGGGTGGGTGGATGGATGGATGGATGGATGGATCGATGGATGGATGGATGGATGGATTTCCATGATAGTCTGATTATGGAACACACTGACAGAAAAGCATCCGATTCACTTCTGTAAAGAATCTGTCTCGCCTTCCCGGCCTGGTGTCTTCCGTCTGTCTGGATGATTCCCTCCCCCACCCCCCACTCCCAGCTTTAAGGTCAGCCTCCAAAACGAAGCCCTGTGTGCTCTCAAGGTCCCGCCGGAACTCTCTCTTCGGAGCGCCCTTCTGAAGGGGAAGGTTTTCACCCATGTCAACGCCCCCGAGACAGCTTCAGCCTGCCCCTCCCCTCCCCCCACCGCCGCCTGCCTCCCTCCCTCCTGCTCCTCTTCCTCTTCCTCCTCCTCTGAACTCTTGAGCTTCTCCTCTCACTGGCCTCTCACCCCACACGGTGGCAGTGTTGGCCTAGGTGTGCTCAGGTGTTTCCTAACCGCATCCAAGTGGACTCCCACTGTTTCTAGGCTGCGTCGTTCTGGGACCATTTCTTCCTGGCCTTTTCCACGGGTGGGGGGAGACCTGGACGGGACGGGCGGGCCCAGGCGGTGTGGGGGTGGGGGTGAGGGAGCGAGTGTGCATGCGGGGGGGAGGGTGGGGGCAGAGAGGAGGAGGAGGAGGAGGCGGCGGCGGCGGCGGCGGCGGCGGGGGTGGGGGGGGGGGGGGAGGAGCACAACTCCCCAGTGCCAGTGCGTGCCTATGGCCTGGAAAACAGATCACACGCCAGGCTAGCTCCGAAAACGGGATCGGTCACGAGACCGGGCACGTGTGTTCTTTGCAGAGTCCCTGCAGATCGAACAGGCAGGGGCAAATTTTGGGCTTCCCGCAGTTAGAACTGTTCAGTCAGAAACAGGCGTCTGAAACACCGGAGTTAGGCTCTCGGTGCGATGTCCACAAGCCGTAGCCATTGAAATGTGTGCACGCTGGAGCCGCCATGCAGAGGGAGATCTCATCCGGCTCCATGTGTTGTTCTTCCAGTGAGTAGGCCGGGATCTCAGGAAGAACAGACATCCAGAGAGTTGAGTGAATCTGACCGTCACGCTTTCAGAATCCAAGTGAACCAGAAAGGAGGTTCACTCACGTGTGAGTTTGTCTTTCCATAGGCTGAATCCTCTCTTTGAGCAGATTAGGGTTCCGAGGGTAACATGGAGCAGAGAGGACAGAGAGTTCCCTTAGGTCCCCTGCTCCTCCCGCAACGGTCTTAGGAACATCCTGCCCCAGAGGAGTGTGCCGGCCACAACCCACCTACGCGGAGACGTCAGTGTCAGTCATCCTCGTCCAGAGTCCCCCGTCTGCCCTCGCCTTCACGCCTGCCTGGCATTGTCCGTTCTATAGGTTTGTATCGAACCTGCCCGGAGCCCAGTGGCATCTTCCCTGATCCGGGATCGATCGAAAACACCCTGTCCCCTTCCTCATCGGCAGGTGGATTCTTAACCACTGGACCACCAGGCAGGGAAGTTCCTTCACAGCCTTCTAAAATCATCTACCCTGAACATGAAATGTTGTCATCCAAATCATTGGACCATCACGACTGAAGTGAAGGAAAATATGTTCATTAAAGAAAGTCTCAACTCCTCAGTGCTTGCCTTAGGACCACAGAGGCATCTCTCTCTCTCTCTCTCTCTCTCTCTCTCTCTCTCTCTCTCTCTCTCTCTCTCTCTCTCTCTCTCTCTCTCTCTCTCTCTCTGCCTCCCTCCCTCTCTCTCTCTCTCTCCCTCTCCCTCTCCCTCTCTCACACACACACACACACACACACACACACACACACAGCTCCATAGTCCGAAGGAAACCATCCTCTGTGTTTATCCATCCCACTTGTTGTGGCTGTTGTGCCGTCGCTAGTCAAAGAAGCTGATCTAATGTGGAATCCGATGTCTTCTTCTCTAGGACACTTCAAGAAGCAGCAAGAGTGCCAGTCTGTGAGAACCGAAGGCCAAACCGGCGTGATGTAACCCAGCGATGTGTGTGGTCAGAGGCCCATCTAGATTCGCACTCCAGTTCACGGAGGGGAGCAGTGGGAACAGGAGTGTGGACACTTCCCACTCCCCCAGTGAACATCTGTCCCGTGGAAGGGGTATAGGAACCTCATGACCTGACCCACGTGGTGAACAGTCGCCAAAGACAAAGAATTCCTACAGCCAGACGTTTGCAACCACGAACCCTGTCCCTCCATCTCCTGGCCTTTCAGAATGCTACATGGAACCCTTTCAAGAAGCTTGGGGCAGAGAAAAAGAAAAGCAGCAGCAGCAGCAGCAGCAGCAGCAGCAGCAGCAGCAGCAGCAGCAGCAGCAGCAGCAGCAGCAGCAGCAGCAGCAGCAACAGCAGCAGCAGCAGCTTGGGGCTTGCTTGGAGGTATGGACCCCTGAATTCTCCTCGCTCGACCCTCCCTGCAAGAAAACGTTGTGTGCTTGCCTGCGCCCCACATGCCAACTTTTCGGGGAATCGGGCCTCCCAGGGTGCCCCTGCACCCGGCACCCTGCCTGCGTGCGGCATCCCAAGAGATCCTATGGAGAAACATCTCCGGCCACTCGCATGACATCTGCATCGCTGGCAAGTGACCCTTCAGACCTCCACATAGATACGTGAGCACAAACGCTCCTTCACCATCTGGGACACCTCGTAGGCTGTGTGAGCGCCTCTGGTTCAGCACTCCCTCGACTTGGCTGTGGTTTTGGTTCTGTTCTGCTATGTTCTGTGTTTGCTTTCTGACCCGCGTGGTCTCTCTGGATAGGGCACCCCCAATCAAAGCGAAAATAAGTCGAGTCTGTGTGAATACTGTTCATGCATCAAGCGGGGATATCAACGACCTCTATGTGGATCCATAAAAATGGCCGTGTGGTGTTCAGGAGGATCATTCTGTGTTTTCTGGGTGCACTACTTGCTGTCCATTATTTCACGTGCCTTTTGGGCATGGACACGAAGAAGCAGGGCAGCAATCTGGCATCTCGGCCTAGAGCGGTTTCCCAAGTGACATCTCAGAACAGGGGCTGAGAAGGCCATGGCCACCCCTCCCCGGGCCCCCCTCGGTGGCCGGGGGGTGGGGGTGGGTGTGGGGTTGACGTGGGGGAGACGGGGGGGGGGGGGGGGGGGCCGCGGAGAGGGCGGGGGGGGGTGGTGGTGGTGGTGGTGGTGGTGCAGAGCTGGGCTAGGGGTTGCGGGTGTGCGAGCCGAGGGGACCGGTCCAGGTCCCCCTGAGAAGTGAAAAGTGAAGACAGGTTCTCTCCCGCTGTGAACTTCCTGCCTTCACGCGTGTGAGAGGAGCGGGTTTCTCTCCGATCCACAGCCCTGCATCGTTTTCGCCCTGTTCAAAAAAAAAAAAAAAAAAAACCAGAGAAAAACTTATTTGTTTATCTCGGCTTGTTTTCTGGCCCAAGCCAAAGACCTCTTCGAGAGTGTCCAAAGGATCTGACAGGATGGGAGGGTGCAGGTCAATCCATGTGTCAAGAAGAGATCCAGGGACTCTGTCACAGCTGTGACTCGGGCCTTTTTCAGAAACAGGCCAATTTTGATGACTCCCTGGACAAGGGAGTCACCCCAGAAGTTTCCCTGAGGGGACCGAGTTGCAGGAGTCGGGGGCGTGGCCCCGCCGCCGCCGCCAGAGGGCCTCCTCAGTCAGGCAGGCAGGCCGGCCGGCAGGCAGGCAGGCAGGCAGGCAGGGGCTATTGTCTGTGGGCCCCACCCCCACCCTCCCCCAGCAGGGCCTCGTCAGATAGCTTCATTCAAATGCAGAAAGCTTTCCAGTCAAGCCAGAGCCTTTGACTTTGCCTCGAGCTTCTCTCTATTGAATGGTGATCCGCCCCACCCCCATTTCTCCATTTCTGCACTTTGAGGCTGCCCCTTGGGCACCGCGCGGAGGAAGGGGGCTGGGGGTGGGGGGTGGGGCGGGAGGCCGAAGGACAACCTCGCCTTGCGTCAGGCCAAAGGAGTCTCTCCCTTTTCGTAACCCAGGAACCCCCACTCGTGCATGTGAGGATCACGGACGGACGTCGAAGCAGCCACCATCACTTGACATCTTCCTCCGTGGAAGGAGGTTTTCATTCCTGCCTGCCTTCAGAGAGACAGAGAAGGAGGGAGGGGCGGAGCGTTCCTCTGGCGCTGGCCGGTTCTTGGTTCTTAAGTCACTTGAGTCCAAAACACTCCACAGGGCATGGGGGTTCATGTGAGGTGGGGTGGAGTGGGGTGGGGTGGGGTGGGGTCGGCGGCCTGCTCCGGACCCCAAGCAGTTCCCTCCTCTGACACTTCCCTGAAACCCATGAAAAGCTGAACTGGTGACTGTGTGTGTGAGTGCATGCATGTATGCGTGTACGTGAGAAACGGCGCGTGTGCGTGTGCATGGACCTGAGAGAGAAGCCCCCCTCCCCCCCAATAAAAGGGGGGGGGAGAAAGGGGGGAACAACAACAACAACAACAACAACAACAACAACAACAACAACAACAACAACAACAAAATCCAGAAGGAAAGAAGGAAGGAACGAGGGAAGGACCAAATAGGTTAGTTAGTACGGGCCTCCATGTCGTGGAAAGAGTTTCTGAGCACAGATCCTCCGTTCAGTGAAACAGTTATCGTATCTCCTCTCAGGAGGCTGTGAGGTCGAGGGACGGGTTCGGGAAAGCAGGCCTGGGGTGCAAGCAATCAGGTAATTTTTTTCCTCAGAGGCACTTGTAGGGAAAGCAAGGAAACACACCGGTTCATCCCTGGAGTGGATTCATTCGAAACCAGTCGGTGGAGGGGGAGTCAGCCAAGGAGATGTCTAGACGTCAGAGTTGGGTCCTGGAGCGGGTTGCCATGTCCTTCTCCAGGAGACCTTCCTGGCCCGGGGATGGAACCCGGGTCTCCTGCGTCGCAGGCAGACTCTAGACCGTGTGAGCCACCGGGGAAGCTGGGTCAGAAATGTTCACCAAGTCCTCTAGCTTCCATCCGCAGGGCTTCAGGCACAGGGCCTTTTGACTTCTCCGTCAGCAGGGCAAGAGAACATGGGGCATGTTTCCCCCCAGATACCGGAGGCCACTCGGCAAACTTCAGGGCCCAGTCCCCCCCGGGTGAGGAGCCACACGCAAGGAAAGGAACAAACACACGTAGCACAGGACCCTCCTATCCAGACGTGTGTGTATCCCCGCTTCACGGAAACATCCTGCGGGCCCCTAAGGAACGTGTGGCAAAATCGCTCTATCGCCAAGGAGATAAGAACCCTCGCTGAGAGCTTCTGGGGTCTGGAAGGACCAGGTAGAGGGAAAAACAGAAACGATTCCATTCTGCTGATAGGGGTAGCGTATGAAGTGACCAAAGTGGATGTCCCCCTCTTTCAAAATTCACATTGTAAACATCGTGTCCTTTCGGTGCTCTGTTTTTGCTTTGTGTGTGGAAAGCAACAGATTGAACGGTAGGTCCTTTTCTTATTTATTTTATTTTTATTTATTTATTTACTTAGCCCGCCCGCCCGCCCGCCCGCCCCTCCGTCTTCTCTCTGTCTCTCTCGCTTTTCATTCAGGTTAGGGAATTAAAAAACAGAACAAAACAAAACAAAGCAAGCAAGCAAGCAAGCAAGCAAGCAAGCAAGCAAGCAAGCAAGCAAGCAAGCAAGCAAACAACAACAACAAAAACCCGGTATTTCTGCAGGTCAGGAAGCAACAGTTAGAAGTAGACATGGAACACAACAGAGTGGTTCCAAATAGGGAAAGGAGTCCATCCAGGCTGTAATGTGGTCACCCCCTGCTTATCCAGCTCACATGCTGAGTACACATCATGAGAAACGCTGGGTCGGATGAAGCACAAGCTGGAATCGAGGTTGCCCGGAGAAGTACCAATCCCCTCAGATATGCAAATGACAGCACCCTTATGGCAGAAATGAAGTATGGAGTGGGTTTACAAAGTCGTGTTCGTTTCAGGTTTTCAGATTCTTTTCCCTTAGAGGTTAAAGCAAAGTCACAAGTCTACTCTCCTGGGCTGCGTAGTGGGTGCATGTTTTTTGTGTGTTTTTTTGGTTTCTTTGTTTTGCTTTTTTACTACCTGCCCTGTAAGCACTTTGATGGGTGCTTGTTGATTGTCTGGATGTACCGTTTATATGTGCACGTGTTCAACCGGACCTCCTAAGTTGACAGTCCTGCCACCCCTCCACCACCCCCCCCCACCCCCCCAGATCGATCCTCGCTTCGTCAAGAAGTCGGGCATCCGACCTTTAGCATCCTACTCCTTCCTCATTTCCTCCCACCCCATGGAAGAAGTCACACCTCCAGTTTTTCCATCGGTTCTCTACACCTCGCCTGATGATGGCGGGTGACCTGGAAGACTAACAGATGTGAAGAGTTTTGCAAGAGCCCTGGGTGAAGGAAGGCTCCTAGGATGGGCTCGGGGAAGTGGGTGGCGGGCGTGTCAATCACTAGAGACTGTGGAAGGTATGCCCCAAGTGACGAACACCGTTGCTTTCAGTTGTTGTCGGTTTGCTCGTCTGCAGCGAGGGACGGAAGGAAGGCTTCCACCTTCCACGGAGAAAGCTATATACCTAGCGTACCAAGGAGGTTTGACCACCCCCCGCCCCAGGTTACAGGCACGACAGGTCAGACTGTAGAAATCTTCATGTCAAGGGTGTATTACCAACAGGCAGGCTCATCTTAAAGGCACTCCTGTCCTGTGAAGGTGGAGGGAGGGGCGGGAGGGGCAGAGGGACGATGAGGAAGGGAAGGAGAAAGCGAGGAAGAGGAACACGAACACACACACACAGTGTGTGCGTGTGTGTGTGTGTGTGTGGTGTGGTGTGTCTGTGGCATGCGCATGTGTTGCGTGTGTGGTGTGTGTGGGGGGAGTGTGTTGTATTGTGTATGCTGTGTGGGGGCGTAGTGTGTGTGGGTATGTGTGGGGTGTGTGGGGTGTGCCTCCAGGTGGTGCGAGTGTGAGAGGGGGCGGGCAGAGGGGAGAGACACAGCCAGGCCAAGAACAACACAGAGTGTGTGCATGGGTGTGTGTCTGGCTGTGTCTCTCTGCCCGCCCGCTCTCACACTCGCACCACCCGGAGGTACATCCCCACACATCCCACACTCCCCGCCCCCACAGCCCCCCACCACAATCCCCCCCACACCCGCGCCCCACACCACACACGCAAAGGACAACACAGAGTGTGTGTGTGTGTGTGTGTGTGTGTGTGTGTGTGTGTGTATCTGCCCACGGCACCTGACACCCGCACCAGCGACAGGAACACCCCACACACCCCACGCATACCCCCACACACCGCCCCCGCCCCCGGCGGCCCACTCCCGCACAGAAAGGACAACACAGAGTGAGTGGGTGAGTGGGTGGTGTGAGGCCGGTGTGTGTGGTGTGTGGGGGGCACGCGTGTGGTGTCTGTGGGTATACGTGGGGTGTGTCTGTGGTGTGCACAGGTGTGTTGCGTGTGTGGGGGCGTGTGGTGTGTGTGTGTGCTGGGTACGGGGGCCACGTGGGGCCGTGTGTGTGTGCAGCGTGGGTGTGTAGGGTGCGCCTGTGGGTGCAGGTGGGCAGAGACATGGCACGCAGACTCTAGACCGTGTGAGCCACCGGGGAAGCTGGGTCAGAAATGTTCACCAAGTCCTCTAGCTTCCATCCGCAGGGCTTCAGGCACAGGGCCTTTTGACTTCTCCGTCAGCAGGGCAAGAGAACATGGGGCATGTTTCCCCCCAGATACCGGAGGCCACTCGGCAAACTTCAGGGCCCAGTCCCCCCCGGGTGAGGAGCCACACGCAAGGAAAGGAACAAACACACGTAGCACAGGACCCTCCTATCCAGACGTGTGTGTATCCCCGCTTCACGGAAACATCCTGCGGGCCCCTAAGGAACGTGTGGCAAAATCGCTCTATCGCCAAGGAGATAAGAACCCTCGCTGAGAGCTTCTGGGGTCTGGAAGGACCAGGTAGAGGGAAAAACAGAAACGATTCCATTCTGCTGATAGGGGTAGCGTATGAAGTGACCAAAGTGGATGTCCCCCTCTTTCAAAATTCACATTGTAAACATCGTGTCCTTTCGGTGCTCTGTTTTTGCTTTGTGTGTGTGTGGAAAGCAACAGATTGGACGGTAGGTCCTTTTCTTATTTATTTACTTAGCCCACCCCGTCCCCCGTCCCCCGTCCCCCGTCCCCCGTCCCCCGTCCCCCGTCCCCCGTCTTCTCTCTGTCTCTCTTGCTGTTTCATTCAGGTTAGGTTAGGGAATTAAAAAAAAAAAAAAAAAAAAACACAAAACAAAACGCAAACAAAAAAACCCCGGTATTTCTGCAGGTCAGAAGTAGACATGGAACACAACAGAGTGGTGCCAAATAGGGAAAGGCGTCCATCCAGGCTGTTATGTGGTCACCCTGCTTATCCAGCTCACATGCTGAGTACACATCATGAGAAACGCTGGGTCGGATGAAGAAGCACAAACTGGAATCGAGGTTGCCCGGAGAGGTACCCAATCCCCTCAGATATGCAAATGACAGCACCCTTATGGCAGAAATGAAGTATGGAGTGGGTTTACAAAGTCGTGTTCGTTTCGGGTTTTCAGATTCTTTTCCCCTAGAGGTTAATGCAAAGTCATAAAGTCTACTCTCCTGGGCTGCATATAGTGGGGGTGCTTGTTTTTTGCTTGTTTGTTTTTTACTACCTGCCCTGTAAGCACTCTGATGGGTGCTTGTTTGATTGTTGTCTTGAGGTACCGTTTCTGTGTTGTGCACGTGTTAACCGGACCTTCTAAGTTCACAGTCCTGCCCTTCTTCCCCCCCACCCCCCGCCTCGCTTCGTCAAGAATTCAGGCATCCGACCTTTAGCATCCTACTCCTTCCTCATTTCCTCCCACCCCACGGAAGAAGTCATTCCTCCCGTTTTTCCATGGGTTTTCTGCACCTCGCCTGACGATGGCGGGTGACTGGAAGGACTGACAGACGTGAGGAATGTCGCAAGAGTCTTGGGTGAAGGCTCCCAGGATGGGCTCGGGGAAGTGGGTGGCAGGTCAATCACTAGAGACTGTGGAAGGTATGCCCCAAGTGGCAAACACCGTTGCTTTCAGTTGTTGTCGGTTTGCTCGTCTGCAGCGAGGGACGGGTCAGGCTGTAGAAATCATGCCAAGGGTGTATTAACAACAGGCAGACTCATCTAAAGGCACTCCTGTCCTGTGAAGGTGGAGGGAGTGGAGGGGCAGAGGGACGATGAGGAAGGGAAGGAGAAAGCAAACGAGGAACAGGAACACACACACAGTGGGTGTGGTGGGGTGTGCCGTGGCGTGGCGTGTCTTCGGCACGCGCAGGTGTTGCATGTGCGGGGGGCAGTGTGTTGTGCTGTGGGTGTGTGTGTGGTATGTGGGGGTGGGGTGTGTGTGGGGGGGTGTGCCTCAGGGTGGTGCGAGTGAGACGGGCGGGGCAGAGAGACACAGCCACACACACACCCCCCCACACACTCACG
>NW_027077912.1:82500-91466 GCF_963930625.1 Muntiacus reevesi
ACGGCCCCACCGCGGGGCCGGCGCACCCATCACCCCCTCTTCCCACAGAGGGGAAGGGGAGTTTCTGCCCACGTGCTCTGGCAGTCGCCACGGTGGCCACTGCACACTCAGGAGGGGCAGCGGCTGGGGGATCCGGTACCCCAAGGCTCCCTCTTGGATCGCTAGAGAAGGCTTTCTCACCGAGGGCGCGCCGTCCCTCACCCGGTCGTCTCTCCTTCGGGGCCCACGGAGGCACACCAGGAGCCGCCAGTCCTCAACTGGGCGGGAGGGGAAGGGGTCTGCGGTATAGGTAAGCGGACCACCACACAGGGGCGTGTGTGCGGTCAGGGCCGGGGCAGAGCCCGCGCCCCGCAGCCTCCAACGACGGGAGGAGCACACAACGAGGCTTCTCTTACCGCCTCGACCCCCCCCACGGGACACACGCACACCACCGTGGCGGGGACCCGAGGAGGACACAGGGTTAAGGGGAAACACCACCGCTCGGCCTCGGGCACCTGAGGGACGACCTGGAGCACTCCAGGGGCACCACCGAGGGTCCAACGAGGCACGCTCACACACCCATGCGGGGGCGCGCAGCGTGGCAGCGGCACAGCCCTCCCCACCGCGGGGAGGGCCGCTCGCGGGGCACACGCCAGGAAGGCGAAGCAAAGCACATCTGCTGTGTCCGAAGACCCACGGCCCCACTAGACACCCCAGAGCGGGGGACGGGAGACCAAAGGTCAGGGCCGGAGGCCACACCCCAACACCTGCCCTTCCTCACCCTCCCCAAGGGGCAAGAGGGGAAAGACAGGCAAGGGGCCCCGCGGGCAGACCAAGAAGAGCGGACACATTCACTGGGAACGCCCGTCCCTCGTCCGGCACGGCTTAGGCCCGGCCCGGGAGAACACGACCACACCACATCAATCAGTTGAGCCGAATTGGAGCGGGGGGAGGGGGGGGGAAGAGAAGGCACAGGTGAGGACAGTCACCGGAGGGGGCCCAGGGGGCCCGCTTTAAGCCTCACCGGCAACCTCCCCTCCCCGCCCAACCTCACACCTCAGGCGACGGCGGCCAACGACCCCAGGAGGAGAACGCCTGACACGTGTGGCACGGAGCCTAGAGGGCGGGGGTCGTCCCAGCCACCACCGGGTGCCCACAGCGGGGAGCGCAGGGTCAAAGACCCAACACCGCCTCGCCCCACCGCCCTCAGCTCGCCCAGAGACCGGAGGT
The DNA here is from genome assembly GCF_963930625.1 of Muntiacus reevesi. Lineage (NCBI taxonomy): Eukaryota > Metazoa > Chordata > Mammalia > Artiodactyla > Cervidae > Muntiacus > Muntiacus reevesi. Next base: position 83,710 of record NW_027077912.1, read on the forward strand.
GGCACCACGAGCTGGGTTCGGTCAGACACAGCACACAGGAGCCGGCGCACAGGCCCAGGCGGGCAGCTGCAGCGGCAAAGGCCGAACCAGGCGCCAGGTGGCGGCCCAAAAGCCCAGAGCCCCGCGTGCATCCAGAGACCCAACGTCTTCAGAGGCAGACACCAAAAGAGACCGTGTCAGCACTTACCTGGTGGCAAAAAAGACCTATTTCGGGCGACAAAATGACAGCAGACGACAGCGGGGCCCATCTACGACTCGCAGGGAGGGACCCCGGAACATTGACGCGGCCACCTGTCCCCAGCACTACCCCATGAACACCAGGCCTGGAGCTCTCGGGGGGGGGGGGGGGGGGGGGGGCGCGCGGGGGGCATCTGGTCGACTTGGGGGGGGGGTTGAGGAAATGGGGCCGCGTGGTGGCAAAAGTGGGGGCGCAGACGCCAAGGGAGAGGGAGCTGGCCGCAGACTCCCTCCCCGCTTCGCCCACACAGGTAGGTGTACCGGTCCGTCTCCGAATTGGGATTTGGCTTCGATGTGCGTAAAGAAGAAGAAAGAACCGTCAGCGAGGCGCCTCCAACAAGACGAGCGGGCCCCGACCAGGGACCACGCCCGGGGCCCAGACCGTCCTACACGCGGCACCCAGGACAGCTCGAGCCGGTCCCCACCCATCTCCTGACTGACCGGGATTCAGGGACTTGGGAGAGGCGTGAGAAAAAGTCGCGTCCGACGACCGAGACCCACGAGGGCACGCTGAAGGGTCGAGCGCGCCCTCCCCGGCCACCCGCGGAAGTAGGACCCGGTCCATCCACGTCTCCGGACCTATCGGGACTTTGAGAAAGAAAAGGCATGCGTGCCGGGAGACGCCTCAGGCGACCGGACCCCACCGGGGGACCGCACACGCGCCCGCGCCGGCCGTCCTCTCCGTATCACCCCTCACGACTCCGGCGGGCGGGTCCCCACCTCCGGAGTGCGACGCGGAAAACACCTCGGTCAGAGAGAACCCGAGGGCCCGGACCCAGCCGCGCCCTCCGCCGACCTCCACGCCACAGTCCGGGCCGGTCCCCACCTCCGGAGCGGGGCCGAGGGCGAAGCAAACGCTCCTGAGGGCGACCCGAGGGGTGGCCGGACCGCCGAGTCCGAGTCCAGGAGCTCCGGGCAGGGAAGACCCTCTCCCTGCCCACCGCGGCGGTCCGGCCCAGGTAGGGTCCGGCCGGTCCGTCTCCACGGCCGGAGGGTCACGGGGAGATGCTGGTCGACCCGGCCAGGCCGCCCCAGAGCCCACATCTGGAGCGCCGCGACGGTCACCCTCCCCAGAAACCTAGAGAACCAATCTCCGGCGGCAGCAGGACGTCCCTAGGCCTCGGTGTCACCGGGACTGTCACCGCCAGCGTAGCCGGTTTCTGAGAGCTCTGTCTCGGGCCCGGCAGCTGAGTCACAATCCTCCTGAAAGTCTCGCCGAAGCTCCGGAGGGCGAGGGACAATATATAAGCGGCCGCCAGGTGGCTCCTGACAACCGGCTCGACCGTCCCGAGGACGTGTCGCTGTCGCCGGCCGCCGAGGACGCCACCGCACCGGCCGCCCAAACGCCCGAGCTCGGCCCGGAGCCTCCTCCGCCTCCGAGCCACGCGACGCGACGCGACCCCGGCCGCAGAGGAAGGGAGACGAGCTGGGAACTATCTCCTCAGGAGGCTGCCCCGAAGGAGACGCGCTCCCCCCCCCCCCCCCCCACGCGATTCCAGGGTGGAGGGGGCACATTCCACGGAGACGCCGGCGGCGGGGGCTCGGGGGCCGAGAGAGGGGCACCAGTGACATCCCGGGCTCCCCCGGACCCCCTCCCCCCAAAAGAGGGAGTGAGAGAGGGAGGGAGGGAGGGGGGGGAGGGAGGGAGGAGGGGAGGGAGGGACCGACCGGCAAAGCGAAACCAGGCAAGCGCTGCTCAGAGAACAAAGCAGGACTTTCGAAAGCAGACGCAGACACAGACAGACACGCAAGCCCAGGAGCGAGGAAGGAAACGAAGGAGACACTCGGACCCCCAACAAGAGAAAACAAAACTCAACCTGGGTAGAGACCGTGACCAAGTCCAAAGACAACAAACACAGGCATGCCCGGGTGGGTGGGGAAAGTGCCCTTGAGGTCAGGAGAACATGGATTTCAAGATCACTGGCCACAAACACCAGAAAGGCGGGCGGCTGGGCGGTCTGGGGTGGCAGGGCTGCGGGGGTGGGGTTGAGGGGCGCGGTGGGGAGGGCCGAGTCAATAGGGATCCACTAAATAAACCCTGGATTCCATGACAACAGCCAGGTCAATGAATACATAACTTTTTGAAGTAGAACCGAAGAAGCGACATGAAACAAAACCCCCAGGCAGGAAAGTCAAGTTGTAGAACTGCTCTGGCAGCTTAAAAGTCAGAGGGAGGGAGGGAGGGAGGGAGGGGGAGACAGAGAGACAGAGAGAGAGAGAGAGAGAAAGAGACAGAGACAGAGACAGAGACACACAGACAGAGAGAGAGAGAGAGACAGAGACAGAGAGACAGAGAGAGAGAGAGAGACAGAGACAGAGAGAGACAGAGACAGAGACAGAGAGAGAGAGACAAAGGGAGAGGGAGAGGGAGAGAGAGAGCGCGCACATGTGCATATACGCATGTACATATGCATACGGACACATATTCGCACCTATATATACATGCACACATGCGTATAAACAAGTACGTACGAAGGGCATGCATGCTCACGTACACGCATGTGTCTGTGTGTGCACGTATATGCCTGGGCGTTCATAGTGTGCATGTATGCTTGCATGTATATACGTATGCACAGGCATCTATACACATACGTACACGGATATGCACGCACATGAATACACATGCTCATGTGTGCCCATACGCAGATATACGTACCCACACTTAAATAAACACGGGCGTGTAAATGCATATAGATGCGCACGTGTGTGTACGTGTGTGTACGTGTGATGTATACGCACAGGTGTGTAGGTGTGTGTGTGTGTGTGGGTATGTGCAGACACGTACGTGCATGCTTACATACGCACACATATCCGCCTGTGTATATGCACACGTGTATGTACACGTGTATACAGCCATATGTACGCATACCTAGACGTCTACGTATAGCGTATATACGTCCACACAGACGTACGGCTGTATATATGTGTACATATACACACATGTATGTGTAAGTAAGCATACACGCATATACGTATGTCCAGTGTGTGTGTAGAGTGCATATACACAGATTGGTGTGCATAGATGCACACACACGCGTATACGCATATGCATACGCGCGTGTGCATGTGTGTACGCGCGTATGTATACATACACGTACGTATTAGTCAGTGTACATGTACCTATGTGCACACATACGCATGTGTCTGTGTAGATGTCTACATGCGCGCGTGTGTGCATACATACAGGCATAGATATGTACATATATATGTGTGTGTGTGTATATAGAAATATATACAGACCTACACGTACATACACAGGCAGAAACACACATCCGCATCCGTGTGTGTGTGTGTGTATATAGAAATATATACAGACCTACACGTACATACACAGGCAGAAACACACATCCGCATCCGTGTGTGTGTGTGTGTGTGTGTGTGTGTGTGTGTGTGTGTGTGTGTGTGTGTGTCTGCGTGCGCGCGCGCGCCCGCGCGTATACGAGGAAAGCGCAAGCATATATTGCAAAAGGGGACTTTCTGTCCAAAACTGATCAAGGGGTCAGACAGCTGAACCTCCAAAAGAGAAACAATCCCCGATGAGATGAGCGAAGTCGGCAGGAGGCCCGAACAGACACCTTCATTCAAAATAAAGGTAGAACAGACAGACACTCAGAAGCACAAGGTAGAAAACAAATCAATGGCGGGGCTGGGCTGGGCTGGGGCTGCTGGGGGTGGGGGCGGGCTCACGGGAGCACCCCGGGGCGTTTATCTGGACAATGACAACTTGGAGGGGAAAGGCCCAGGAGCTGGACTCGCAATCGCGACAGCAAGTTTGAAACATCAGAAGACAGTGGCTCCTGATCGATGGAATGCGTCTTTCCTGCAGCTGAGAAAAGTGTTGACGGACTCAGAGATCTCAGAGCTCATCACCTGGCACCTCACAGAGAGAGAAACCCCATCACTAGGGAAACGAGTCCTGGGATCCTTCAGGACACTCCACCAAAGATTCCCCATCCGACCCAACCCGGCAACTCCACGGAGTGCCTACGGAGGGGACCAAGAAGATGTGCGCATGTGTATGTGTGTGTGGTATCGACACCTATACCTAGGTAGACATCCGCACAAACAGAATGATAGAACTCTCTGTCTGTGTGCCTACACCTGTATCTATTCAGGTGCGCGTGTGCGCACGCGCATGCAGACACACACACCCACACCACACCCACCCGCCCCCCCCCCCCCCCCACACACACACACACACAAATGGGACTCAACCACCAGAAGGGAATGAAATCTCACAGTCTGCAGGAACTTGGAGAGATCTTTAGAAAGGCTATTATGCTAAATGAAGCACCTCAGATCAGTCATTCCCATGCAGAATCTACCAAAGGATACACCATGAACAGAGCAGAACAAATCAGAAGCAGGCTCATAGATACCATAAAGGAACACATGGGTGGTGGCCAGAGGAGGGAGGGGGTGACACGATGGCGGGGGTGGGTGGGGAGGGGGAGAGAATGAGTGAGTGCCACTGGTGACGGAGACAGACGACGCGGTGCAGCCTTCCACGGATGCAATCAATGAGTCACGGGCACGTCATGACACCAAATGCCATCTGCCGTGACACCAAGTGGTGACGGACAGTCACTCACGAGATGTATCCTGGGGATCGCTGTGCCCTTCCTGCGCTACACTGAAACATCGTCTGCACACCTGAAAAGTAGTGGGGGAACCACAGCCAGCAGCAACAAAAACAAAACAAGGAAGGAAGGGAGGGAGGGAGGGAGGGAGGGAGGGAGGCAGGCAGGCAGGCAGGCAGGCAGGCAGGCAGGCAAAAGAAAACGTTGGAGGAGCAGGAGCAGGAGCAGGAGGAGGAGGAAGAAAAGGACCAAGTGCCTTGAGGGGGAGAGGGAGATAAAGGATCCAAAGAGTGGACAGGACAGGACGGTCAGGTCAGTGCCATAGGGAAACGAAACGAAGCCAAGGAACACATTCCCAAGGGTGGGTGGTTTTGTTCAGCCCCAGATCAAGATGTGGATAGCACAGTGTCCTTCCTCCAGCACACAGGGACACACAGGCCTCGCTTGGCGAGGCAGTTCAGGATAAGCCTGAAAGCTGAAGCTGAAAAAAGAAGCCGTCACGTTCATCCATGGCTGAAAAGTACCATGGCCCTACGACATGACATTCAAAAATCCTACCAAACCACTGAAAGACTCTCTCACTCACTCGCCGTTAAAAATGTAGAGAACAGAAAAGGAGCGAAACGACGGTGGGTGGGTGGGTGGGTGGGTGGATGGATGGATGGATGGATGGATGGATGGATGGATGGATGGATGGATGGATGGGTGGGTGGGTGGGTGGGTGGGTGGGTGGGTGGATGGGTGGATGGGTGGGTGGGTGGGTGGATGGATGGATGGATGGATGGATCGATGGATGGATGGATGGATGGATTTCCATGATAGTCTGATTATGGAACACACTGACAGAAAAGCATCCGATTCACTTCTGTAAAGAATCTGTCTCGCCTTCCCGGCCTGGTGTCTTCCGTCTGTCTGGATGATTCCCTCCCCCACCCCCCACTCCCAGCTTTAAGGTCAGCCTCCAAAACGAAGCCCTGTGTGCTCTCAAGGTCCCGCCGGAACTCTCTCTTCGGAGCGCCCTTCTGAAGGGGAAGGTTTTCACCCATGTCAACGCCCCCGAGACAGCTTCAGCCTGCCCCTCCCCTCCCCCCACCGCCGCCTGCCTCCCTCCCTCCTGCTCCTCTTCCTCTTCCTCCTCCTCTGAACTCTTGAGCTTCTCCTCTCACTGGCCTCTCACCCCACACGGTGGCAGTGTTGGCCTAGGTGTGCTCAGGTGTTTCCTAACCGCATCCAAGTGGACTCCCACTGTTTCTAGGCTGCGTCGTTCTGGGACCATTTCTTCCTGGCCTTTTCCACGGGTGGGGGGAGACCTGGACGGGACGGGCGGGCCCAGGCGGTGTGGGGGTGGGGGTGAGGGAGCGAGTGTGCATGCGGGGGGGAGGGTGGGGGCAGAGAGGAGGAGGAGGAGGAGGCGGCGGCGGCGGCGGCGGCGGCGGGGGTGGGGGGGGGGGGGGAGGAGCACAACTCCCCAGTGCCAGTGCGTGCCTATGGCCTGGAAAACAGATCACACGCCAGGCTAGCTCCGAAAACGGGATCGGTCACGAGACCGGGCACGTGTGTTCTTTGCAGAGTCCCTGCAGATCGAACAGGCAGGGGCAAATTTTGGGCTTCCCGCAGTTAGAACTGTTCAGTCAGAAACAGGCGTCTGAAACACCGGAGTTAGGCTCTCGGTGCGATGTCCACAAGCCGTAGCCATTGAAATGTGTGCACGCTGGAGCCGCCATGCAGAGGGAGATCTCATCCGGCTCCATGTGTTGTTCTTCCAGTGAGTAGGCCGGGATCTCAGGAAGAACAGACATCCAGAGAGTTGAGTGAATCTGACCGTCACGCTTTCAGAATCCAAGTGAACCAGAAAGGAGGTTCACTCACGTGTGAGTTTGTCTTTCCATAGGCTGAATCCTCTCTTTGAGCAGATTAGGGTTCCGAGGGTAACATGGAGCAGAGAGGACAGAGAGTTCCCTTAGGTCCCCTGCTCCTCCCGCAACGGTCTTAGGAACATCCTGCCCCAGAGGAGTGTGCCGGCCACAACCCACCTACGCGGAGACGTCAGTGTCAGTCATCCTCGTCCAGAGTCCCCCGTCTGCCCTCGCCTTCACGCCTGCCTGGCATTGTCCGTTCTATAGGTTTGTATCGAACCTGCCCGGAGCCCAGTGGCATCTTCCCTGATCCGGGATCGATCGAAAACACCCTGTCCCCTTCCTCATCGGCAGGTGGATTCTTAACCACTGGACCACCAGGCAGGGAAGTTCCTTCACAGCCTTCTAAAATCATCTACCCTGAACATGAAATGTTGTCATCCAAATCATTGGACCATCACGACTGAAGTGAAGGAAAATATGTTCATTAAAGAAAGTCTCAACTCCTCAGTGCTTGCCTTAGGACCACAGAGGCACTCTCTCTCTCTCTCTCTCTCTCTCTCTCTCTCTCTCTCTCTCTCTCTCTCTCTCTCTCTCTCTCTCTCTCTCTCTCTCTCTCTGCCTCCCTCCCTCTCTCTCTCTCTCTCCCTCTCCCTCTCCCTCTCTCACACACACACACACACACACACACACACACACACACACGCTCCATAGTCCGAAGGAAACCATCCTCTGTGTTTATCCATCCCACTTGTTGTGGCTGTTGTGCCGTCGCTAGTCAAAGAAGCTGATCTAATGTGGAATCCGATGTCTTCTTCTCTAGGACACTTCAAGAAGCAGCAAGAGTGCCAGTCTGTGAGAACCGAAGGCCAAACCGGCGTGATGTAACCCAGCGATGTGTGTGGTCAGAGGCCCATCTAGATTCGCACTCCAGTTCACGGAGGGGAGCAGTGGGAACAGGAGTGTGGACACTTCCCACTCCCCCAGTGAACATCTGTCCCGTGGAAGGGGTATAGGAACCTCATGACCTGACCCACGTGGTGAACAGTCGCCAAAGACAAAGAATTCCTACAGCCAGACGTTT